>NC_060950.1:52505980-52600131 GCF_022045245.1 Lucilia cuprina | reverse complement strand
ATATAATATTATTTACCCTATGAAATCTCCTAAAAATTTTGAAATTTGTTTAACAAAGTTTAAAAAAACTGAAATTGGAGATTTGAAACTGTCGTTGAAAAAATCAAACTTTTTTGACCATAGCTAACAACAAGTTTGCATTATCTTATAAAGACAAAAACTAATATCCGAGTAAATATAGATATATTTTAAGTAACAAAATGGTTTTTAGAATATATAAAAAAACGAATTTTTGTCACATTTCGAATTTATACGCTACGAGACACATTAATGACGTGAGGAATTTTCTATAACTTTTAAAGTTTTCAAACTATTTTTGTACTTTTTATCTTTTCGAAATGCTTACTCTAATGACATTATGATCCCTTTACAATAAAGTTCAAAATTTGTTACTAAATGGCAAAATTTAAGCAAAAACTGAAGAAAATAGATATTTTCCCTTGTAAATGCACATGGAAACTTCAGAGCCTTTTGCGGCACCTGTTAACGCTATCTTATCAGCCTAATTATTTGTATGATATACAAAATTCGCAACTTCGTTTTTTTTTTGAGCACTTAAATATACATACATATATAGATGGCCGACAAATAAAAAATATTTCTATATAGTACACTGAGAATTCCCAAAATTTGACCCTTAAACTGTTGATTAAGATTGTCCGGTTTGAACAAAAAATGGAATTTTCTTGAAATCTACCCAGTTCAAATAGCAGGTTCAAGTAAACTGTAAGAAGTATTGATGTAATTTTTTCAGACATGACCTGTTTAGGGTGGTGGTCTGCACCCTAAATCCAAAAGAATAATTTTGGATTTAAAAAAAATTAAAAAAAAACAACAATTAAGGGAAGGAAAGGCTATTAAAAAAAATAAAGTTTAAAAAAATGTATAAATTGAGTAAAAATTACTTAAAGTGATCTAAATAACTAAATCAGAACCAAACAAATTAAATATTTTAATATATCGAGGGGCTATATTCTATCGGCCATCTGACATTTTCTTGAAAATAAGATTTTGATGACAAAACTATCCTGCGCCAGTGACATAAATTTCAAAAGAAAAAATCTGAATGCAAAACTCTCTATCCAACTCTCTATCTCTTACCCAAAAATTGCTGAAATCGGTTTAATAGTTTCGAGATATTGCTCATTATGATACATATTTGATTAATTGTATTGCCGTGTTTAGCCATATAACATTGATTTTGTACCAAAACCTCATAATCTATTGCTTTTTAAACAATTTGGTTTATATTGCTTCATTAAATTGCATAAAATATAATATTTATTGATATTAAATCAAATAAAAAATTTATATTTCTATGAAAAAATCTCTATCTGATATAAATTTGTGAATCATTTTTCAAATAATGCAAAATTTTAAATTCTTTTTATACCACGATTTAGAATATGGTCGAACCGAAGTGCTTCAAATTCGGATAAAAAAACCTATGAATTTTACATTAGCGATTTCATTGGAGGGATGTTGTTCATTTTTGGCAACTCTGAATAGCATCTAATCTTAATTTAAGAAGCAGTTAAAATCCGATATTTGGATGTCAAAAATAAAACACATTCTCTTAATGACACTCTTATGAAAATTTTACTGCTTTTTTACCAAAACCCAGCAAAAAAAAATGCGATTATATATTTTTTGCTTTTAAAAGTAAGGAAAGAGATGTTGAAAAGTCACTACAATTAGCATATTCGAAGAACATCTAACTTTGGTGAAAAACCAATGAAATTAACAAAAGCATGTCATTGAAAAAATTCGCTTTATTTTGACATCCAAATATCGGATTTTTATTGCATCTATGAATAAGATTAGATGTAGTTCATAGTTGTCAAAAATGAACAACATACCTCCAATGACATGCTTATGTAA
Organism: Lucilia cuprina; assembly: GCF_022045245.1. NCBI lineage: Eukaryota > Metazoa > Arthropoda > Insecta > Diptera > Calliphoridae > Lucilia > Lucilia cuprina. The sequence goes on along the minus strand of NC_060950.1, from coordinate 52,598,250 downwards.
AATTCATAGGTTTTTCACCAATTTTTTAATCCAATATGTCTAAAAAACAAACTTTATGTGGCCAAAAAGGGTTAATTTATAAGCTTTTATACCTAATATATATTTTTTGAATTATTTCTGTTATTCCTCTATATATAGAGCATTATTGATAGTGTTTTTTTCGAATATTTGAACTTCGTTAATTTAATTTAATTTTAATTTTAATTTTAATTAATTTTAATTTTATAGTTGTTATTTTAAACATAAGACTTTATACTAATGCTATGTATACACGGTTGTTAGATCTTAAAAGGTTGGAAGTAAAATGTGAAGAAAATGTCTAATAATACTGTCAACTAACATATTTTGTATTGCAATATTTTAGGTAATGCTTTTTCTGACAACGTTGCAAAAGAAAATTTGTAAGTTCAGACGGTTATTGGAGATTTTCTGAACATTTTACTGACAACGTTGTAAGATCTGACATGTGTATCACATCTTTAAGAATAAAAGTAATATTTATTAAACATGACCAACAAATAAATAATATTTCTTAGTGTACCATACACTGAGAATTCACAAATTTGCAAAATTTTATTTTTGAACTCCACATTTCATGGGTTAAGAATGTTCAATTTGAATAAAATTTGGAATATATATTTTTTATCTGATCTTAAATACTCTGAAAATACTTTGTTTAATGTGTGCAACAGTTAATAATTAATACGAATTTTCTAAAATTTTACAAAAATGCGATTTTTCCGAAATGAGAATTCACAAATTTGCAAAATTTTATTTTTGAACTCCACATTTCATGGGTTAAGAATGTTCAATTTGAATAAAATTTGGAATATATATATTTTTTATCTGATCTTAAATACTCTGAAAATACTTTGTTTAATGTGTGCAACAGTTAATAATTAATACGAATTTTCTAAAATTTTACAAAAATGCGATTTTTCCGAAATCCGCAGAGTTCAAATCGCAGGTTCACCTAAACTGTAAGAGTTATTTATCTAATTTTTTTCAACGTTTTAGTCACTTATCTGTTATCCATAAATCCCCATGAGATCTTCCAAAAATTTTAAAATTAGTTTAACAAAGTTTCATAAAAACTGAAATTGGAGATTTGAAACGGTCGTTGAAAAAATCAAACTTTTTTGACCAAAAAGTACGCGTTATCATATACGGACTAAACTATTCGAGTAATTATTAGTATATTTAAAGTTTAAAAATGTTTTTTTAGAATACATCTCAAATATAAATAATTTTTTTTTTGTCACATTTCGAATTTATGTACTGTGGCCTAGGGAATTTGCAATAACTTGAAAAGTTTTTAATCAATGAAAAAAAAAAAAAAACAATATTTTGTTATATTTTTTAATATACCCATGACAGCGATATATTTTTGAATACGACTTGTAAGGTGAATTAAAAAAATTTACACTATTTCAGATACATATACTTATATAATACTTAAATTTATAATTATTTAAACTAAAAACTTCGTCGGACAAGTATAAAGTCTGTAATGAATTTTCATAATTCTGAAGGCTTAATTGTCTGGCGCTGCTAAAGAGAAACCGAGAGGTTGCTGAAAGGGCATATGATGATATTGGAAGAATTGAAGAGGCAACGCAATTGGTTGTAACGGCGACACAACTTGGTAGGAATTGGTCGACGCTTGCGTTTGCATATCCGAATACGGCACCGACACAGATACGGTCTCGCTTGCAGCAGGTTCAACATCTGGAACATTTATTTGGAATTTTGGATTTGTTTTGGGCGGAACTGCCACTTCTTGGTTGCGGCTTTCTTGGTGGCAGAGTTCATGAGATATCGATAAAGAATTTTGTTGTTGCTGCAAGTGATGTTGCACCTGATGATGATGCTGCTGTTCTTGTTGAAGTTGCTGCTGTTGATGGTGTATTTGTTGATGTTGCTGCTGCTGTTGGTGTTGCAACTGTTTAATTTCTTGCTGTTGTTGTTGAATTTTCTGCTGCTGTTGTTGTTGAATTTGTTGATTTTGCAATTGCTGCTGCTGATGTTGTTCTTGTTGTTTTTTGTAACCAAAATTATGAATTTGTTGCTGCAGCAACTCCGCACGAATAGCAGATGATTGTTTTTGGGCTTCATTTTTGTGATGACTGGTTACTTTGGGCTTGTGGTTTGATGGAAAAACGGACAAGTCATGCGCATGATGATTGTAATGCTCTATTTCGTGGCTGTGCTCGTAACCTTTATGTTCATGATCAACGAAGTCGTCATCGTTGTGCTGCTCATTTGGTCCTTTTGATTGTATGTAAACCGGAACTTTCTTTTCTACTTCCACCTTATATGGGGCAGGTACTACCTTTTCCACTGGATATGGAACTGGCTTTTCAACGTGAATAGGTACCTTAACTTCCACGGGATAAGGGACACGTTGTACCACAGGATATGGTCTTGGTACGGCAACAACTTGATTTACTATCTTTTCCACTGGATACGGTTTCGGAACATGGACAATTTTTTCTACTATTTTCTCTACGGGAACATGGACTATTTTTTCAACTGCATATGGTACTCTTTTCTCTACTGGATAGGGTACCTTTTTCTCCACAATCTTTTCGACCGGCACGTGTACAATCTTCTCCACAATTTTTTCAACTGGATATGGTTTGGGAATATGAACAATTTTCTCGACAATCTTTTCGACCGGTACATGAACGATTTTTTCCACTGGATATGGTACCTTTTTCTCTACAATTTTTTCAACTATTTTCTCTACTGGATATGGTACTTTTTTCTCTACAATCTTCTCAACCGAATATGGTTTGGGTACGTGTATTAGTTTTTCGACTGGAACTTTAATGATTTTCTCAACAGGATATGGCTTTGGCACATGTACAATTTTTTCGATAATCTTCTCTACGGGAACATGAACGATCTTCTCCACTGGATATGGTTCCGGTACTTTCTTAATGATTTCTTTCACATGATTGTGATGATGATGGTGGTGGTGATGTTTTACCTTGACTTTCTTATGTTTTTCCTCTTCTGAGTGAAAATTTTGTGTTTCTTCCGTTATGGGTTCATTAAATTTTTGTTCAGCTTGAAATTCAAGTTGTTCTGTGGATTCGGCTGTTTGACTGTCTGCCGTTTTTTCATTTTTATCTGCAGGAGTTTCTTCTTTCTCTTCGATATGTTCGTGAGTCTCTTCAAAGGTATGATATACCTTTACCTCTTCACTAGGTGAGTTTTGAATATTTTTAATATTCTCGGTGACCTGGTTATGAACAGGTCTTTTATGTCGGGGTTGCAACTTTAGAATAACATGTTTTTTGCGACGATTTACAGGTTTAATTAAAGCTGTTTGTCGAAACCTTTGTGAACCACGTTTGCCTCGTGGCGCATTGGCATTTGAGTCAGGATGAACCTTAACTTCTATCTTGCCAGATTCTTGGGCATTTAAATCTTTACTAGATGTATAAATTTCTTGCTCGTCATAGTTGTGATGATGAACATCGTATTCATTCTCTTCAGTATTCGAATTATCGTTCCTTCGCCTTTTGGCAAGCGTATTGTCGGCGAAGAGTAGCAAAATCAATAGCACCGGTAGACCGATTTGCTGTAAAACATAGAGAGAGAGAATTAAATATTTGAGAATAATAATTAACAATATACTAAAGTATTGAATTGAAGTTGAGCCTAAAATTTAATATCTTAATATCTAATCTTTTAGGGACTTATCAGAAATGCCTAATTTATAACACTCCTAACTAGCCATTGAACTAGTTTTTATCCAGCTTACTTCACTTCATTTCACAAATTTATTTTTTCTCCATTTCTGTATTGGTTTTGTTGTTAAGCCTATTTATGATTGAATGATTTGCGTGAATTTTCAACTTTTCTTGTTTTCCTTTTACTTATTACACTAAATTAATAGAAATTAACTATGTTATTAAACTTGTTTTGAACCTACATTTTTATCTTACAATTAAATATGCCGTTGCTAACTGCATCCCACGTCATCAACGTTTACTGTATACAAAGATATGTATGTTCGATCGCATACCAGACAAAATATTTCGGAAACATTGGAATATTAATCCCAGATAGAATGTTTATGTTAAGCGGAACATAAGAGCAAACACCTGTAGGAATTCGTTGCTACACTGATGGCTCTAAATTGTGGGACAGAATGGGCTTAGGGGTTCTTTATGGAATAAAGAAATGACATCTTTCACATACATTGATTGGAAAATTCTTAGGAACTACGTCCAAGAAACTGAACAGCGGAATTTAATACATTCAGCGAATACTATAGGGTTTTTGATTTTACCAACATTTTCCATGCAAAGGAGCATGGCTAGATGTATTTCTATCAAACTAACTTAATTTTACTTATGAAGTTGAAACCGAATTTCCATAAATAATGTCGTTTTGTGAACTTTTTTGAGGTCCCGAAGAAACTGGCCAAAACTGATTAGAAAAAGGATATTCATGTGGCCACGATATTGAACTTGTTGGACGAATATACTTTTTCGCAAAAGCGAAAAACCTCAGTATCAAACTTGTTCAAACCAATTGCAAAATATCTTAACGTTCATTATTCTTCATTCCCTTGAATCGTCCAGTCTTTTGCTCCAATTGTATTGTTTTAATATGTAATAAGTTTTAGTGGTGTCTAAAGCATTTGACATTATCAAGCTTTTGCTGAAATTATATACAAATATCTTAGGAGTGATATAGTTTTTGATGTGACATCTTTCACGTAAATTGATTGGAAAATTCTTAGGAACTACGTACAAGAAACTAAACATCGGAATTTAATGCATTCAGCGAATACTATAGGGTTTTGATTTTACCAACATTTTCCATGCAAAGGAGCTCACAGCAAGCCCCACTCTCAGGCTAGATGTATTTCTATCAAACTAACTTAATTTAACATATGAAGTTGAAATCGAATTTCCATAAACAATGTCGCTTTCTGGACTTTTTTGAGGTCCCGAAGAAACTGGCCAAAACTGATTAGAAAAAGGATATTCATGTGGCCACGATATTGAAGTTGTTGGACGAATATACTTTTTCGCAAAAGCGAAAAACCTCAGTATCAAACTTGTTCGAAACATTTGCAAAATATCTTAACGTTCATTATTCTGCATTCCCTTTAAATCGTTCAGTCTTTTGCTCCAATTGTATTGTTTTAATATGTACTTAATAAGTTTTAGTGGTGTCTAAAGCATTTGCCATTATCAAGCTTTTGCCGAAATTAGTTTCAAATATCTTAGGAGTGATATAGTTTTTGATGTGACATCTTTCACGTAAATTGATTGGAAAATTCTTAGAAACTACGTCCAAGAAATTGAACATCGGAATTTAATACATTCAGCGAATACTATAGGGTTTTTGATTTTACCAACATTTTCCATGCAAAGGAGCTCACAACAAGTCCCACTATCAGGCTAGATGTATGTCTATCACACTAACCTAATTTAACTTATGAAGTTTAAACCGAATTTCCATAAACAATGTCGCTTGGTGGACTTTTTTGAGGACCCAAAGAAACTGACCAAAACTGATTATAAAATGGATATTCGTGTGGCCACGATATTGTAATTGTTGTACTTTTTCGCAAAAGCGAAAAACCTCAGTATCAAACTTAATCAAACTATTTGCAAAATATCTTATTTTTCATCATTCTGCATTCCCTTTAAATCGTCCAGTCTTTTGCTCCAATTGTATTGTTTTAATATGTAATAAGTTTTAGTGGTATTGAAGGGACCTTCACTATCGCCATCATTCACTATGTTTGTATTTATGCAGGATCACATTCAAAACTAGCCATCTGTTCGCGGTGGCTACCTCTCACAGGGACGAAGTTTTTGTTAAGGAAACGGAAACCAAACTCTAGGCATCTGTCAGGTTTGTTCTGGAAACATGTTACTCATACCTGCAGTTGAAGAGTGGGAAGATAATCTTGACTCAGGCATAATAAAGATATTGCACAGTGACTTATAAGGTAAGATGTTCTAAAAGACCCAAGATGATCTACCCCTGCAAAGAAGATTGTGAACAATTTAAGGTCTAAAGTATTGTCCATGTATAATCTTTGTAACAATTCGTAATGGCAATGTTACTTCTGTTGCAAAGAAATTGCATAATTGTAAAAATCTGAGGTATTTTTGGTAAGTTCCCTTTCCACCACATCCGGTATACTATTCTGTTGTGTGCTCCTTAACCAGTGCCTCAGGTGGTAATCCAAACCGACACGGATTACCATCTGAGGCACTGGTTAAGGAGCGCACAACTGGTCCAATAGAGGCCTAGGTGTATTTATTCGGATTTGATGTATATATGTACATCCTTCTTTCAAACTAACTAACCAACGGCTAAAATGACATTTGTGAACCGTTGTTCTGGACTGTCTATAACTGCTTCAACTTAATTTGTTAACCCTCCGTCATGCGCATGTATCTGGCTAGATATTTTACGAATTTAACTGTGATTTTAATATATTTCTAATTTGGTTAGGGGTTTGAGTCTCCAGGTACCCTCTACAAATATTGTAAGATATCGTAATATTGTTACTAAAATGGCATATTTTTGTATATGCCACGTAGCGCATGTATCTCGCCAGATACGTGACTATCGGAACATGTGCATGACGGAGGGTTAAGAGTGTACCTGTATATTGAAATTACAAGATTCCCAAACTCGTCTAAATTAGTTAGGAATCATATTATTAAAGGGAATACGAGTGGTCTGGGTGAACAGTATCTAACACTTAAAAAACCTAATATGTTTTATTTACAAAAGCAAAGTTCCCAATAGACACCACAATAACAAATGTCATAATGAAACACCATTAATATTTTACACGTTGAGACAATATTTAGTTTAGTTCCATCACACATACATACATAGTTTGAATATTTAACAAGAGAGGCTTGACAGCAATCTCCTTTCTTTTACATAAAAGTCTTTAAATTATAAATTTTGATATTTAAATCAATTATTTTCTTTAATTAGTTTTTTCACATCACTTTTATTTGATTTACATAAAACATTTTATTAACATTTCGTTTTGCACTTTTTAAATTTCCTTAAGGAAATAGTGTACTCTGTATGAATAATTATTATACACGAACACATTTGTAGATTGGATCCATCTTACCAGTAACTTCATAATTGTATCCTTTTGAAGTTTTGTTTTGCTGAAAATATGTGTGTGTGAGTTGCTTCCGCTTTACCTGGCGACGTATTCCGTTATAATCCGTTTGCTGTTCGTGTTAAGTTTAAACTGAATTATGCAGCTTAAATGCTTCAATATTTATAACTATTGCAACATTATTATTTAATATTTTCATTAAATATTTTAGTAACTATTTCTCTGTTTTCTTTTTCGCACTTTATATGTGTGTTAATTTTCTTTTTAAGCTTGTATACATATATGAAGGTTTAAAAGTAGAACAATTATTTAAAAATTGTGTTTCATTTTGTTTTTAAATACTTTTTTTTAACAAACACTCTATACTCTGGTCGTCGGAGTGTAACCCGGTAAAACAAATATATCAAAGAAAAGTATAGTTTTTAAATGGAAATGTTTTAATGGTGAAAATGTGGTACTTTTTTCAAAAAAAAAAAAAACGTTAAATTTTTGGTATAAACTTTGTTTAATAATGATTAAATAATGCTAAAAGTATATGTCTCTTAACGCATACGATCTTAATGGATTTGTTATGTTCTATTCGCTAAGTGATGAGCAATGTCAGGCTTTCAAATTTGGCCTAAGTCTCACAAACATTCATGAACACTTTAGAGATGTTCGATCGTTTTTAAACTGACTGAAACTTCCTAAATTGGTAAAATGTTATTTATTAATACTGAACGTCTTTCGAAATCGAAAAAAAATTTATTGTTTTTTAAACTGACTGGAACTTCCTACATTGGCAAAATGTTTGATGATATATGTTGATATGTTGAATTCTTGCGAAATCAAAAAAGTGTTAAAAATACTCAAATTAGTTTTCCCTTTTATTGCTGTTGGTGCAAAATTGAAAATTGCATTTATCATCCCTGACATCACTTTACTTTTACAATACATTCGCATAATATATTATCGAAAATATAAAATATTACAAACCTTGTAATGAAGCACAAAAATAGCAAAAGTGTTTTTCTTTCGATTTGCTCTTCATTCCATATTTGTTTGTCTTTCAAGTGCAAGGTAAATTTCGCAGTGAATTAAAGTTTAATGGTGCCGATTTAATTAGTTTTAAGCCTCATCTTTAACTGAATCGATCGCGTGTTACTTCATTACAAATAAACACAAAGCACACATGCGCACGTACTTGCATACATGCATAAATTGTATGCTTTCGTTGAGCTACTTAAAAATTGTAATAAAAGAAAAAATCGTTACATAAGAGCAATTACATTGTTTATGTATTGAATTTTAATATAAATGAAAAGCAAAAACCAACATAAAAATATAAAATTCGAGTAATTAATAATACGACAAAACTATGAGAAAGAAGTATTTTAAAATTACAAAATTAATTTATCTACTAACTACATACATATATACCCAACAGTAGGCAAACGAGGGCAGTTTTTAAAGTTATAATTTTGAAAATCAATTTAAAGAGTGGCAAAAACTAATTTTAACCACTAGTTCATTTTAAATCAATTTTCAATGACGGTACTTCGACATTTTGAATTCACTCTGTCATGTCTACAAGTTGCAGATAATAGTTGAGATTAGCAACTAATGCTGAAACATATCCGAAATCTTTAATTCCAAGTTTAGGTTATGTATTTTCATCAAATGCAAAGTTTCCGGGCCTAAGCCAATATTTGGCCTGTTGTGAGCTCCTTTTTAATGGAAAACCCTTATACATATGTTAGTATTAACTGAGGACGATAATACGTCCGATGTTCAAAGACTTAATTCCTAACAATCTCTTAATCAATGTTCGTAAAAGATGTTGTATGCGAAATAATATCACTTTCAAGATATTTGGATTAAATTTCGGCGAAAGCCTAACAATTGCAAAGAAAGAGATCCATAATTCCATTGTATTCTTTACCCGCTCTACATTAATCTGAATCTGCACGTTAAATTTCTATAGTTGTGACCGTGATACTAACCCTAGACTTGCTCATTTTGAAGATTTTTATCGTCCTGTCATTATTAGAGTCGCCCGTAGGATCTTTCTAGTTAAACCTTCTTCTGACACTTATTTTAAATTCTTCCCTTGCTTTGTCAAATGGTTTTTCGTTCGTCAGATAAACTACCCAAAGCTCCATTCCCTTTAAATCTACTACTACTTCTTCCGGTGGACTGGTACTCATATAATGTAAACATATATCTTTCAATGCAATCAATCACAGATTTAACTTTATCATATGATATCGGTCTAACATATCGCCTAACATATTTACCATTTCGACATTGCTCGGACTTTTGTCTGAAGAAATTGTGGTATATTTCTATTTCTGGGTCTTCAATTTTAATGGGTATTTGATCTGCATGATATTCTATCCGGGATCAGAGTTTCAAAACGTTTGACATATTTTGTGTCTGGTATGTGATCGGGTGATTTTGTATAGCAATTCAATGTGTCCGGTATACTTTGATGACATATCCAATATACGCTTTTAGCCAGTTCGCCTTGTTTTCGTTCGTTCGGTCGTTCCCTACCCTATTTCTTATTTTCAAAAACTTACTCTAAGTACTTATTTGTCGATGACAGCAATATCTGTAATTGAATTATATCAATAATTGAATAATTATTATAGACCAATCTCTTTAAAGACTGTGGCAATGAGTCATAATAAGGATGAATCGCTCAATCTCGATTTGATAAAATTCTGAATGGTTTCAGGTTAACAGAGTTTATTTTAACGCCCGTGTAGAGAGAGACAGCGTTCAGGAAAGGGTAACGGTTTTTATTGGTGACTATATGATATTCATCGCTATTGATTTACTGTAGCGCCGTCGTATTGTTCACTGATCTATCAATATTATAATGGATTGTGATCTTCTGAAATTAGTTAACTTGTTGCTGATACACTCAATTTTTACACAATGGATGTATTTCATCAAGAACACATCCATTTTAGGTTGATGTATTATTCATCTGTACATTTCGTTTGTGAAACAAACTTTTTTTCCCTAATAGTTGCAACACAATACACTGCATAAATAGGCGTAATCCCCTGATGCAAAAAAAGTATTATGATTTTTATCGGCGCATACTAAAGTTTTTTACAAAGTACCAGATCTTAGAATTGGGTTACAGTTAGATATCTCCAAAATTGGCTATATCGGTTCATAATTTCTGTAGATTAGTCACGTTTTTATTATCGCAAAAATATTCTTCTTATAAAGTATGTTATTGTTTAAAGACTTTTCATATTACCCTCGTAATGAATGTGTCTATTTGTAGTTATCCCGGTACCATATGGTTGGTTGAACAAATCGCTTCCTATTCCAAATTTGACTGCTGTCGAACACAGTAGTTTGCAATCCCTGTATTAACTACAAAGTTGTGTGTGTTTTTTTTGTAATTTCAGACACAAACAATAACAAATATTGTTCATGTGTATGTAGGCGTGTGTGTGTTAATTAAGGAGGAATTAAATTAGCACACAATACATACAAGTTTCGTTAGTATATGATTTAAGTTTTTCTCATTTCTTATAATTTTGATTAATATTCAGTTTCCTCAATTTTAGTTTTCGTTTCATTTCTGTGTTTTTGTTTATTTTGTATTTTTGGTGTCTAGTGTTATTGTTACGTATACATGAACAGTTAAAAGAGTTTTTCCTTTTCAAACATTGTTAAAGTTTCATGAAAAAATTTAATTATCATTCAAAACACTTGTTAAGTTTTAAACATTATTGTAAACTCAACTTTTTTTGGGGTAAAGAAGTGATCAGTTTTGACGTACATATATAAATACATATTTCTATTAAGTAGTAGTAAAAATCTTATTTTAATAATTATAATTATGTACTCAAAACAGGCAGACAAAAACACGTTATTAAAAATTATCTCTTAATTTTTTCAAATTTTTACTTGATTAATTTGTATATCCTTTATATAATATGAATCTAGTCTGCCGGGACTATAAACTAGTGGTGTCAAATGTATCATCAGACTTTCAGAGTTTCAGACTTTGTCTTGTCCTTGTTATTGATGAGGATCCCTTCGGTGTACACGTGTACACTATATTTAGGGAAAAGTTCCATTGTCGAAAAAGACAACAGATACCCTTAAGAAGAGTAAATGTGGGTTTAAGCGTTAGAAATGGTTTAGTATCAAACGTATAAGACACATATATATTTAATAGAAGGGTAAATAATGGACCTAGTCTACACGTATATGTACAAAAATATTAAGGATGATTTTTTCGTGTATGTTTTCTGAAAATTAAAGATTGTTGTATTCAAAATACAGTTCTTAGTTAAATATATCTTATGAGAACATCATGAGATAATATAATATCATATATTTAGATCCAGAACACATTTCCAAGAGTAAACAGGAAGAAACTTAATAAGAAAGACAAAAATTTCTACGTTAACAGAACCATGCTTCCTGGGCAAAAAAATACCGGTGTCAGACAAAGTTAAGTACTTAGGTGTAATCATTGACGGAAATTAAAATGAACAAGCCACATTGATGATAGTATCGGAGCTGGGCGATATGTAGAAAGACTATAGACATAAAATGGAGTCTTTATAAAAGTGTAATAAGAGTCAATAATCTGAAGGACTTCTTTGGACAAAAAGTGTAATATCAAACTGCCACATCGAGTTCAGCGAACATGCTCGAGGGAGTTAACTTGATGAACACATAACCATTAGACGCAACGACAACTAAATTAAAAATTCAAAAAATTTTAGATTTTTGCCGTTTTTTTGCCCAAAATGTGTCTTAACTCTTTTATTAATAAAATAAAATTTTCTTTAAGAACATATAACAATTTTATAATTTTGTAAAAGGTATCTTTACGCAGAACGCTTTGGCGTAAAAAACTTGTCCTATTTTTTGAAAATGTTGCCACTGCGTCCTTCCGAATATGACCTATTTTTTATCAAAACTTCAACTTTGGGCGACATGTTCTAAAATCCCAAAGCTGGGATCAGAAAACTGAAAGCAGTTTTGGAAACCTCAATATGTTTTCTATTTACTCCAAATGTATTTTCCCAGCCCTGAAAGAAATGTGGACCCTATGGGCAAAAATGTAAAAAATCCCATTTTTGGGATTTTCATTCCTATTTTTGGGAAATGCCGGATGCCCTTTGACCTTTTCAATTTTTTTTTTGCATTTTCTTATTTGAAATGACAAATTTAACAAGCGTTGAAGATTTCATTGAGTTTTGTTCATAAATAAAGATTTTGTCATATATTACATATTTGTTAAGTTTCTAAAAGTATGATTTATATCAAAATTTTAATAGGGTCGCAGATAGCTACAACAATTTAGTCCATATTTATCCCTTAATATCTTTTTTTAGTTAGATATGGAAATTCTCGACCCTTTACAAAAAATTTCAGGCCAATATCTCAATTACATTCAAAAATATATTCATTTAAACCTGTGTCCTTTAATTTCATATTTTTCATATTTTAGTATTAAGTATGACAGAACATACATTTGGTGTTGAATAAAATATTTGGACAATTTTTAAAAATTATTTAGTTAATTATTTTATTAAAGACTATAACATTGTATATACAATAAAAAATATAATTTTATTATAAGCCACGCACAACTACACCTAAATCACCCCACACAAACCACCTTTCCCGCCCACCGAAATATAAAACACAATTTAATACAATATCATCAGTTAGTATAATAGCTTTTTTATTTGAACTGTTTATCTTAAACATAATACAATTAATTCTTACAACCTTCTTATATAGTTAATTCCTAACACTACTTATTTTCTATAAAATAATCTGTCATATCGGTTTACATATCCAGAAGGTAATATAAGTCCTTTAAATATTCCTCCTTTTGAGATGATAGAGTTTCATAACAAATCCATCTTTTTCGCATAGTTGAAAGAACAGGATCAGAAGATAGAAGTAAACTATTAAAAATATCTTCATTCTGTGATTGCCTGGAGCATTTTCTTGAGCTGAAAAGTTGAACATACTTAAAATCTCATATCCTCGCTTTCTGGGCTTCTTCTGTTAACTCTCCAAGTGGAAGAATATTCGATTCAATTATTATTTGACCATGACACAATACTTTGTTTACTGTTGGTGTTAGTTCCCTCCATGGATACAGAGATACAAGTAATTTAGAAATTTCAGATGTATATTCCCCAAATCGATTTCCATTAATTTTATGTTTACTATTCAGTGCCATTAAAATAGTGTTAACTCTTCGAAGCAACTCCTTGTCGATTCCAGTTATTTTTGAAGTAATTTCAAAATCACGAAAAACCTTCTCGCCGTATTACCGTCATTTGTACTACCGCAACTTGGAAGTGGTTTGACGATGTTTAATCCCATCTGAACTTTAAATTCTTCTTGGATTCTGCTTTTTTCCGCAGCTCTCAGTTCTTTCAATTCTTCATTATTTTTTGTTGATTTAGTAAGATTCTCTGGCACACTTCTATATTTGAGGTCGTATGCTATGTGTAAAAAGTAATCCAAAAATCGTATTCTGGCATGAAGTGGTGAAATTCCGAAAGACAGGACTTCTTCATTAATACTTCTGCTTTGTCTATATTTGAGAATTGCGACTTTTTCTCATTACATATTGAGCATCTCCAGAAAGAAGAAGTTTCTGTTATGGTATTGCTGACCTTTCCATCAATCATTGTTAAGCTTAGCTGATATGATACGTTAATAGAGAATTCCTTTATTTTTATGCAAATGGGCTCCAGTGCATTTATTTCATCTTTTAAATATTCCACTAAATCTTTTGTTGTTTTCTTTGACTCCTTTATATATTCAAATCCAATGGGTCTACAAAAATTTTTTGAACCCGGAGTTGTATTGATCCATATATCTTCAAATGAATTTCCGATGCTTGACGATGATGGATTAAGGGAATATGAACGAATTCGTAATGGCACTAATGATGACATAAATACACTTTTGTAGTCTGCTAATGTCCGACTTCTTGTTTGTTTTCTGGAAGTGCTGATAAACCGTCACATCCCCACTTACACATTAAGACAACATCACAGTTATGAATTTTCCTTAGTTGGTCTTCTGAAAAGTCTGACACAATTCTTGATGCTGTGTTTTCGAGCAAAGATGATATATCAATACAAGTTTCCACATCAACAGCAATAGGTAATGGTAGGATAGTTTGATTTTTTTCCTGGATCGCCTTGTATGATGGTAATATATTGTGTCCTTTTTCATGCAGAGCTTTCCTTAACATTTGGTACTTATTTCGACTGAGACCCAGTTCCAACATAAGCGCTATTGCTTCCTCTTCAGTAAAATTTGATTGTGATGTTGGAGTTGGTATACTTTCCACAATTCGCTTAAGTCGTTTTGGTGATGCATTAGGAAGAATAGTTGCAATATGTACGGCATCCATAGGTTGGTTTTCCTTTTTCAGCATTTCGTTAAATGTATCAGCAATTTCCTCATTTGAGATTGAAAAGTTTTTGTGTGACCCTCTTTTTTTGACCTTGAACATAAGTCTTCGTATGACTTGCAAGGCGCTGCTGCTGATGTGTTGTAAGTTGAGATTTCCGTAGTAGTTTCCATCCAACTACATAATTTTAATCGAAATTTCTTTTGATTTCCATCCACAGACTTACTTTTTACATCAAAAAGTTTTCAATTTTTGATATGCCTGTTTTGTCTTTTTCTACTATATGTAGTTTTTATATAATTTGAAATGTCTTCAATTCTTTCTGGCCCTTTTGAAGATACACTCCATAAAACGGAACACAACTCTTCGTACTTTAATGTAATCTTTATTGTAGATTTATTAAATATGGTACTTAAAATCTGAGAAGTTTACTTATATACCAATTCTTGTCATTTCCGATACAGGTATTCCAAAGTAAAAAATTACGAACTGTCTACCTATTAACATTTAGGACTATATTACTATAACCTTTAATTCAGTCATTGATATTTCTTTTTAGTGAATGAATCGAAATTATCATTACCTGTATATTTTTACCTACATGATCATAAACGAAACAGAACGAAATGATCTGTCGAAAAAATTTAGGTAAAAAATAGTTATAAATTTCTGAATATTTAAGCATAATAGGACCCTTCAATTATAAGGATAAGCAAACAAATAGAAAATAGGTAAATATAAAATTTAAACATGTTCTGTCATATTTAATACTAAAATATGAAAAATATGAAATTAAAGGATACAGGTTTAAATGAACATATTTTTGAATGTAATTGAGATATTGGCTTGAAATTTTTTGTAAAGGGTCGAGAATTTCCATATCTAACTAAAAAAAGATATTAAGGGATAAATATGGACTAAATTGTTGTAGCTATCTGCGACCCTATTAAAATTTTGATATAAATCATACTTTTAGAAATTTAACAAATATGTAATATATGACAAAATCTTTATTTATGAACAAAACTCAATGAAATCTTCAACGCTTGTTAAATTTGTCATTTCAAATAAGAAAATGCAAAAAAATGAAAAGGTCAAAGGCCAAAAATAGGAACGAAAATCCCAAAAATGGGATTTTTTACATTTTTGCCCATAGGGTCCACATTTCTTTCAGGGCTGGGAAAATACTTTTGGAGTAAATAGAAAACATATTGAGGTTTCCAAAACTGCTTTCAATTTTCTGATCCCAGCTTTGGGATTTTAGAACATGTCGCCCAAAGTTGAAGTTTTGATAAAAAATAGGTCATATTCGGAAGGACACAGTGGCAACATTTTCAAAAAATAGGACAAGTTTTTTACGCCAAAGCGTTCTGCGTAAAGATACCTTTTAGAAAATTATAAAATTGTTATATGTTCTTAAAGAAAATTTTATTTTATTAATAAAAGAGTTAAGACACATTTTGGGCACAAAAACGGCAAATTAAAAAACGTATATTTTTGGATCTGTAAATGATATTGATATAAAATTTTTTGTATATTATTGGAAATTTTGTTGTCTAACTAACAAGAAAAAATTGAGTCCATTTGGTCCAAAATTACGCTCGGTATTCAAAAAAAGGCGGACCAAGGTATGGTAAACTTTGTATCACTAAATTTTAAATGCCTATAACTCGGGTATTGTAAGAGATAAGTAGTATGTCCAAGCATATTTTTTCAAGATTTCGTCAAGCGCTTTCAGAAAATATAATCTTGTTTGTATTTGGGTGAAAAACAAAAAAATGGCACGAGTTTAAAAATTTTACATGTCGTAGGTACCCTACTTTGAGCCGCCACAGCTCCGTCCCTGGGGCATCTGCCGGGTTCATCTTCAAAACTTAAACTCAAATACTCCTTTTATCCCGATCGGATCAGCCGTTTAGAAATGCCAGATTTATTTCCAAAAAATTTCCATTCTGCCCCACTGTGTACCGGTGCAGACAAAGTTAAGTACTTAGGTATAATCATTGACGGAAATTAAAATGAACACGCCACATTGATGATAGTATCAACAAGGCATATCGGAGCTGGGCGATATGTAGGAAGACTATAGACATAATATGGAGTCTTTATAAAAGTGTAATTAGAGTCAATAATCTGGTGGACTTCTTTGGACAAAAAGTGTAATATCAAACTGCCACATCGACTTCAGCGTATATGCTCGAGGGAGTTAACTTGATGAACGCATAACCATTAGACGCAACGACAACTAAATTAAAAATATGGTTAAGAGAATCCCAAAAGGAATCTTGAAATTATGAATCGGTGGGCAGTATCACAAAGATCCTATGGGGTGTAAGAGATGAGATGTAGACGAGGAATCTCCATAAAATAAGCAAGTCTGAGGTTAGTATGATGGTACGTATTCTGACTGTACACACAGGACTACACATGAGGAACATGTGGAGAGGACAATAAAACTCAGGAGCACATTCTTTGCCACTGTCAGTCATTCGTAGGAAAATATCTTGAGAATAATGTTATTCCGGAAATAACATTCCCCACTAACACTGATTAGAAAATTCTTTGAATTATTAAATAATAATTCAGTGAATTGTTTTTTCATGAAAAGTAGCGCACAACAGGCCCAATGTGTAATTCTTCGGATTAAATGTAGGAAACATACTCCTATCAACCAAACCTAAAAACAAATCAACATCATCACGATTAAACCTCCTGTGTACATCCTGCGAAATACACGCTCGTTTGAGTGAGTTATTAACTTTTAAGTCATTTTACAAAGGGGACCTTGTATGAAGGCTAGGGTCAAATTGGGCCCGATTATTAGAAGACGCAGCAATTTCATTTTAACTTAGATAAAACTAAGTTGTAGAGATACAAGCCCATTTAAAGTAAATACAGGCTTCAGCGGTTGTAAGGTGAAATAATAGACCAATTTAAACTATTTTCATAGACTTTGTCACGGAAAGATTATGGGACAATTATTTATAAAGGTATTAATGAATACACAGACTCACAGTTAAACTACAATATATATAGCATATATATAGCAACTTATTCCGAGCCGATTTCGGTGTTACAAACATAAGAAAACAAGTCCAGTTCCCTGAATAGGTTCTGATGACTGAGTTTAATATAACACATATGAAAGTGGGGGGTTTATTTTTTTCTCTTGAAACTTATCGAAATGTTAATCTTAGATTTTCAACCAAGATATATTCTCCAAAACTTTATTTTTTTTTTGTTTCCTTTAACGATTTATATTGCCAAGTGTATAAAGAAACCTTAGATTTATATCTTTGAAAATCACTTTATTTTTAAAAAATATTTTTTGTTGTTTTATTTATTTTTTTTGACTAGTATTAGATATTAATAAATTGGGGATTAGTAGTTTTTTTAAATATTTCTTTGTGATGTTAAAATTTTTTCGTTTTATAATATCTTGTGAGAAAAAAGTATTTTTGAGCTCAAAAATGCCTCTTAAAATTCTATATATATTAGAGCTTGAATTGTTGTAAGTTTTCACAGACGATCTAACGATCTAATGTTCTCTAAAATATTTAACATACATACTATGAATATGTTAGTCAATATACATATGTATGTATCCATGTATATATGTATATACTATATTGTAGATGTATTATAAATAATTAGATACTACAAATATAAATTAAATTAAAATACGAAATACGAATATAGTAATAATAATATTAAAATAGTAAAATTTAATTGTATAGAGATAGTATTGTATGATCATGATCAAAAAAATATTTTGTTTATTTTTATTGTTAGTAGAAATAAAATTAAATAAATAATAAAAAGAAATATGTATGTATTAATAACTTAATGTATTTATAATGTACTGTAGGATGTCTATGAGGGATCATTGCTCCAACAAAACATTTGCATCTTTTTTAAATGCAATAAATGTATGTATATGTATGTATGTATGTAAGTATGTATGTTTCTAAGTTTAATATAATTTTTAGGTAATTTTTTTATAACAAACAAAAATAAAAGTTTTAATTTTTCAAAACAATTGCATTTTCAGGTCCAACAAATGGAACAACTATATGTTGAAAATCTCACTTGTTCGAGGGATAGTAGTAGAGCACCGTATTGCCTGGTAATTGCCAATGTGATGCCTGCAATTCAATGAGTTGCAAAAGAGTACGACGTATAGCGGGTGCCGAGTCGCTGGCATTCAAAAAGGCATCCCGTACCATGGACAAAAGTAATTCCAACTGTTGTGGCAATTGCATTTCAAGATCTTGACCAATACAGGTCAGTACATAGAAGAGACATTCAATCTGTAAACAAAATTTTTATTTGCATTTTAATAGTTTAATGTAAGTTTTATTTAACAAAGTGAACTTACCTCAGATAAGGATCTGACTGGAGGTTTTACACAGTCTTCACAACATTTCGACAAAAGAGTAAGTAGAACTAATGGTGGTGGTGCTCCTTCGCATTGGGTACGCAATTGCAATTGACGCCGCTTTAGTTGACAAAACATTTCGGTAAGAAATGCCATGAAAGCGGTAAAACGAGCTCTAGATGGTGATTTCATTCCTTGGATTGTGAATAAAAGCTAAGAATAGAAAATTATTATTTTGAGTTTGTTTAATTAAAAAAATATTAAAATATTTGCACCCACCTTTTCTCTCTCTTGATACCACTGACGACAGGTGTTCAACAATGCCTCCAAGAATGTCTCCTTTTGCTCTTTGGCTATAATGTTAAGGCAAAGTCTCGATATTGGTAGAGCATAACGACGTCCCTCCACAGCACGTTTAATGAAATGTGAAGTCAATTCCATTAGACTACGTGAATTCAATTTATTAGGATCTTCGAGAGCCGTATCAATAAGAGATTGTATTTCGGGAGTAAATTGACCGATATCGGTGACCTCATTGCCAAGACCCAACCCAAGCCCAGCAATACCACGTGTCAAAGCATCAGCTGAAGAGAGTGATTTTGAACGTTGTAATGGCGCTATATTCATATATGGATCCATAGGCCCATTTCCCATTTGGTTGTTGGACATAATGTATGGATTCATAACGTTCATTTGCTGGTGTTGCTGATAGTTTTGGTTAAGATTGTTGTTCATTTGCACCATATTCATTTGACCCTTATTGTGATGATGTTTCTGGGGCTCTGGGGCAAATTTTACACGATTTGTTGTGGCAGCTTGCTGAAAGTTTAATATTTTGTCAAATTAGGAAAATTACTCTTGACCTAGTAAAATTCCACTTACATGTAAAATATTTCCACTTGAAGGTGAATTTATCAATGGCACCTGCTGCGAGACACCCATATGACCCATTTGCATGGGATGTGAGTGAGTCACAAGTATGGGACGATGTCCACCAGCCATATGATGCTGTTTATTCATATTTCCTAATGGCATACTACCCAAAGAGAGACCAGCTTGTCGACGATTCATCATTGCATTATTTGTTGCCACATATTGCATTTGTGGCTGTATTCCAGTGGGAGAATTGAGCGGAAAGACCATGGATGAACTGGAAGAATGTTGTAGATTGTAGTTTAATTCTGGAAATGAAAATTAAATGTTTCTAAATTATTTGTACAACCACAAAACATTACCGACTATCAATTGCATCTGATGGTGCTGCCGATTGGACAAGTGAGTGTGGAGGAGGTGGTGTAGTAGATCTTGTATTTGTAGTGGCTGCATAATTAAATTCCTGAGCGTTAACATTTAGGTTATTACCATTTTCATAACGGGCATCTTTTTTTTAGTATAATTTAAAAGTTGCCACATTATTGTCCCCATAAAGGACGCAATCAATTCATTACACAACACAAACATACAACAACAATTTTGAAATATCCAGTAATGCGTGTTTTTGTAAAGAAAATAAAGTAAATGGATTTGAGTGAAAAGAGAGACATAAAAAGTTGAAAAAACAGGAAGTGGGTATTTAGAAAGGCTTCGCTCCAAACTTTAAGCATTATTATATCAAAAGCATTAAGGTTATAAAGATTGGATCAATCAAATCGTAATCAGCTGACGTTCAAAAAATCCCAAAATTATAAAATGTAACCTTCTTTGCAGAAAGTGGATTTGAAATATGTTCGTCGATATTGCTCATTACCATTATTTCAAAGGTCGGTCGGTAAGTGTTTCAAATCATGGCACGGGTATAGGAAGGTTAAATATAAATAACAGATTACGATAAGATTTGCGGTTAATATAAAGCCTTAAAAGTTATGGAACGTGTTTCTACAAACTTATAAAAATTATAAAAAAAAACACAAAAGTTGGACGTAAACAACTAAAATGGTATAAACTATTATGGACCTACATTATACTACATATACTGCGTAAAATCAAATATTTAAATGGCAAAATTGTACAGGCAGTGTAATTACAATATTATAAATTTAATAAAAAGTAAACTTCAAAGTTTCTTATAATGACTTGAAGCAATCTTATTTCTAACTTGTCGCAATTTTACAGCAAAAATCATTACATACATATATCAATTGTTTTACTCACTTGGTGGTCTATAAATGTCCATTGTGGGTTTGCCACGCAATTGCACAGTCTGAGTATTACCACCGGTCTGTAGATTGAAAGCCAAGCTACGTCTTTTGTTGATATTCTATAAAGAAAGAATGAATATTATTATTACAAGATAAATTTATCGCTTATTTTTTATAATTGATCGAAAATCAAACCCTTCAATTTTCTAGAGTACTCAGCAAAAACTAACTTCCAAAGAAGCGAAAAAGTAGAATTTACTACATGTAAGTACTGAAAAAGGCCTGAAAATTTATAATTTTAACACAGGCTTGTCATAGGAGAGATGTCCTTTTTATTTGATTCCAAATTCACTACATCTGGAGTCATTCTCAGGAAGTAATTTTTTAATGATGTTTTTTCGGATGTAATTAAAAAGTGAAAAAACTTCCAAAGAAGCCAAACAGAAGTAGAATTTATTCTATGGAAGTACTGAAAAAGACCTGGAGAAGTGATGATTTTAACACAGGCTTGTTATAAGAGGGATGACCTTTTTATTTGATTCCTAATTCACTACATCTAAAATTATTCTCAGAAAGTATTTTTTATTTTTTTGAAGTTATAAAGAAGTGAAATTGTAGTTTTATAGAATACGATGCATTTATCAATAAAATAAAATTGGTTTATTCAAAAAATATACCTTCCATTAAAAATAGGACTGAATGTAAGAGCTACCAAGATACTTATATTACTAGATAAGCCAGTGTAAGGAATTTTATAGGGATCTTGATAGGGTGTTGCTCAATTAGGGCCTTATTCAGTAAGTAAGATTGCAGGATATACATATGTAGATGCTGAGGAATTAGAGGCGATTGAGTATATAAGCTACCATTTTCCTAGAATACAACTCAACTCTCGCAGTCTATTTGGATTTATCAGAGGAATGAGTAATTTTTTCAACTGGGTTTTATAGGAAGACTCAGATTCTCTTGCGATATTTTCTTTATGGCATCGATTATCTTAAAAATCTATGGAAATAGATCTGTACAATCGGAAAGGCGTATTTAACGGTTCAGTACAAATGGAATCGCCATTACTCTGGCTAATTACGATTAAAAAACTAAAATGGAATCTTAATCGGAAAATAACATTAAACTCTATGAGCTTAGGTATTGGGTATACGGGGAGAAATAACAGCTACGATGACCAATGCTGTATATTTTCCAATCGAAATGTATAAGAAATATTTGGAGGTTTTTGCAAACGAGGGACTCTTATCTCTAGAGAATTAACCAATGGTGGAAAAACATATTTATGTAAATAATTCTCATCATGACAAAACAATTGGAATGGTTTTAAAAAATATCAAATACCACTCTTTCAAATACCAGAGTCAAATTATATGATATTGATTCCAGATATAAAGTAATGGTCAAATGGAAAATTCGAGCATTTGTAGTCAATCGCTACATGAACGCCATTAAGGTGTGAGATAGAGGAATGCGGGGATATACATTTAAAATTTGAAAACTTGATTGAAGTCCGTATTTAATGTGTAAATGTCAAAGAGATCTTGAAGAAGTTAACCTGGTACATGCAAAACCCTTGGGGACGAAAAGAGCAGAATTCGATGCATGTGTAAGGGAATCCCACTCAACCTCTTGGAATAATTAAACGTTGGGTAAAACCGCAATAATCTTATGGTGTAAGCCAGAGGAGAACGTAAAGTGAAACAGTTTAGGAGCAAAGTTACACCAGAACATTGATAAGGAAATTTTAAGAAGTTAGTACAGGAGACTATTTCAGTCAATAAAAAAAACTTCACGTAAAGAAGCATATAACTGGGCTAGAGGCGGCCTACGTTTACATCTCTATGATATAGTGTTTATAGCATATATTTTCCATACAGAAGTATGTATGTTAACGATTTGGCAGTAATTGATCACTATGATATAATTCAGTAAATTTCCAGCCAAAAATCTTTAAATTATGAGTAATCTAGATAATGTAGTTATATAATACATTACCTGGTAATAAGTGGTCGTTATCAATAACATCCCAGCAATAATAATTGATGTCATACTTTACAAACTACATCTTAATCACATCTAATTACATACTTTTTACTTTCATAAACTAAATATTTAATTACAAATGAAAACCCAGTTAAAAGTAAGAAAATAGATGTAGAAAGATCATTACAAATAACATATTTGAAATACATTAAGGTTTGGTGAAAAACCTATGAATTCAACATTAGTGTGTCATTGGAGGGATGTTGTTAATTTTTGGCAACACTGAACTATATCTAATCTTAGTTATAGAAGAAGTAAAAATCCGATATTTGGATGTCAAAAATAAAACACATTCTCTTAAAGACACTCTTATGAAAATTTCACTGGTTTTTCACCAAATCTTGATTTATTTTAAATGTGTTATTTGTAATGACTTTTTTACATCTCTTTTCTTACTTTTAACTGGGTTTTCATATGTAAGGAAATATTTGGTTTATAAAAGTGAAAAGTATATAATCGCATTTTTAGATGTGATTAAGATGTAGTTTGTAAAGTATGACATCAATTATTTTTTGCTAAATTCCCAGCAAAATCTTTACTTACCCGGTAAGTAGGCAAGTAATATTTTGAGAAAAGTTTAAGTAGTTACTTTTTGGGTGAATAACTACTTATTTTTGTTCGACGATGACCAAAAAATAACTTGTTACAAATCTCATTAACCGATTTCTCAGGATAAAAAACTAGTAATTTTATCATTCTATCTGGAATGATTTCCACACAAATGTATATACATATCAAGATTTTTTGAAAAAATTTCCAAAATCGACTAAAGTTAATAATAATAACTTTAGTCGATTTTGTCGTTATTGATAACGACAACTCATTTCCAAGTAGTGTATGAAATAACTACATTACCTACAATACTCATTACCAAAATTTGAAAATATTTTATTGGGTTGTTAATGGACCACTGAGTAAGCGGAAAGACTAACAAATACAAAAAAATAATTCTAGAGGTAGGTTAAAGCCCGGGAAAATCGGGTAAGCACATTAGTAACCAGAACAAAAATAATCAGTTATTCACCTCAAAAGTAAGTACTTGCACATTGCTTCAATATTACTTGTCTGCCAGACAAGGGTTATAATTTGTATTGATCTATTTCTTTTTTGTTTTTGGAATGATGATATTTTAAAAAAGGGCGTTTTGGGAATATTTGGGTCAAAACATCTAGTTTTTTTATAAAACGTTACATACATACGTTTGACAATTACATTAATAATACAAATATAGTGAATCAAGTGACAACATCTTAAAAGGTCTTTAACGATCACTTCAATATGTTACAAACAAAATGACAAAATTAATAAATATATTAATGTGTACTATGTATTATAATTGAGGTCATATCTATTTATTTGGATTATTGCCAATTTTATTTTCACACAAAATCTTTAATATTTGCGGGAAAAAAAATTTAAAAGGGAAATTTTGTTATCCATTCAAATATTATTTCTATTTTGTCGTTTTTTTTTTGTTTTGTTTACACTACTAATGAGAATTGGAACAATTTGTTTTTCTTTTTTTTTAAGAGAAAATATATAAAGTTTTAGTTTTGTGTTACTGTTTATTTAAGATTTATTTTATTACAATTTATTTACAGAGTGAAATGAAAGGCTTTTAAATATATTATTTATCTTTTTCATATAAAGTATATATATTCTGGATCCTTATAGATATCGGTGTCGAGTCAGCCATGTCCGTCTGTCTATGTGTATGAATGTCGAGAGTTTTACGCGAGTTCCTGGCATGATGCCCTACTCCACGGTGGTCTTTTTCATCCACTGTGTAGACTTAAGAACGGTCTAATATCGCCCCTTTATCCTCTATGAAGAACTAAGGTGGCAATTTTTACACATTGGATTTGACCGGTCCATGCTCAAGCACTTTGCTGAAGTACTAGAGCTATCTAATCTCTGACCATTGGATGGCCTCTGTTTATTCGGCAACAGCACCTAGAGACGTAACAGATGGACCGAAGTATGAATCCATCAAATAAGCCGAAGACATTGTTCTAACTCTTAGGGACACACTGTGGTAATTCTGATATAAACAGAGTATACTCTGAACATAAATGGACAAGGAATGAAAATTCAATGATATCACTTGTATATGATACCTTTCATCCATCATCATTCAACCCAGCACATAACTCACATTCATCCCGTACCATATACAATTAATACCAACTCATTTCAAACGCTTAGTCCCACAGTCACTCCTCTGTGGGGTATCTGTTGTTTCGACAACAGCACCGAACTTATTCCGAAATATTGACTTTACCTTATATTAGTATTTAAATTTGCCACCGCGAATTTGGGTTTAAACCGCAGCCACTACGTGGATCCCGAAGGAACCTCAACCAACTGACCAGACAGTACCAGATTGTGCGGTGCTCTGGTTTGACCTCTTTTCAATCTATGAAAGGACTAAGCCAAATAGTAGACTGTAAACAGTTTTTAGTCCCGGCCAGACTAGAGGTATTGGCCACCTTTTTATACCCCACAAAGGTAACATGCCCCCGGGGAGAGCCTGTGTGTATATTGAAATCAGTTTTTAGAAGACCCCAGATATCTGCGAGATCCGAACATTCAATAATGCTATTAGAAATACGATCGAATAGAACGCTATTTAAAATCAGTCCAATCGGTCCATAAATAATGAAGATATGAGTAAAAATCCGAGACCACATTTGAAAATTTCATTAAAAATTTAGATTTTTTATTCATGCCCAAACATCAATAAAAAACCTAGAACCCAGAAAAAGGGTAAAAGGGGACTTTTTGGTACCTTTTCGTGCTACAAAAGGTACTTTTTAACTTTTCTATAATATTAAACCTAGAAACATGAAATTTAGAATGTAAGGCCCTGACTAGATGAGAACCTACAAAAAGGGTCTTTTTAGTACTTTTTCGTTGTACAAAAGGTACTCTTTGACTTTTCTATAATATTAAACCTAGAAACATGAAATTAAGCATGTAAGGCCTTGACTAGATGAGAACCTACAAAAAGGGACATTTTGGTACTTGTTTGTTCTGCAAAAGGTACTTTTTGAATTTTCTATAATATTGAACCTAGAAACATGAAATTAAGTTTGTAGAGTCCGGATTAGGCGAGAACACATAAAAGGGGACTTTTAAGTACTTTTTTGTTCTACAAAAGGTACTTTTTGAAATTTCTATTTAATTGAACATAGAAACATGAAATTTATAACGTAGAGCCTGGATTAAGTGGGAACCCATTGAAGGGGACTTTTTGGTACTTTTTCGTTCTTCATAAGGTACTTTTTGAAATTTCTATAATATTGAACCTAGAAACATGAAATTAATTATGTAGAGCCTGGATTAAGTGCGAACCCATGAAAGGGGACTTTTTGGTACCTTACCATTTTGCAATTGGTAGGATATATGGTGAAGGGTATATAAGATTCATCACAGCCGAATATAGAACTCTTACTTGTTCAATTTAAAATTGTAGAATTTTTTTGTGGTACTTTTTCTAGGAATTATTGTTATTTACCGTTATATTATACATATATGAACATATGTATGTATGTGTATTTGAAGTAGTCATACGAAGTATAATAACCTTGGTTGACTTACAAGTTCGATTTGATTTTACCGCATCGAAATATTTATCTCAAAATCCAATAAATAATTCCAATATTATTCTATAAATTATTTTTTACTTTAACAATTTTCAATGAAATTTTAAAATTTTCTAAAAATTTATTTGATTCCCAATTCATAGTTTTTAATAAAATGTTCGCAACAATATAATTAAATTATTATTAAATTATTTAATTACCTGATGATTGGAAGTGCGCACAAAACTTCTTTCTCTTGTTATGCTGGCGGGTACAATAACCTGCTGTTGTGTTTGAAATTCTGGAGATTTACGAATTTTTCGTACATCATTTTGATTGTTGTTCATCTGTTGGGTTTGTTCTACTTTGTCAGCCATGTTTGTTTTTTGATATTATTTATTATTATTTTTTAATATAACTTTTAAAATTTTATTTTTATTTGTTTTCTTTATATTTTACCAAAAATTTTCTTAGATTTATTATTCTTTGGTGTAAATTAGATGAAAAAATTGATGCTAAAATGTTTTTATTTTGAATAATATTCAAATTTGTCCTTTATTTGTATTTAATTTTTTTTTAACTTCAGCTGTATAATAAGTAGTAGTAGTATTTGTTGTTTGTGTAAATTAATAATTTCAAATATCACATTCAATGTTTCATTATAAAACTAAAAACAAATAGTTTTAAATATTCTCTTTTTGTTTATATTTCTTTTTTTCTTTTGTTTATATACACAGTATATGTTTATGTTTCAATTTTTTTGTTATTATTTATTTTCTTATTTAATTAGTTATCGTATATGTTTTCGAAGAGTATTTTGTAGATGATAATCCTGAAAAGATAATATGAAGAAAAGAAAAATATTATTATATTTATTTAGATATTAAACATAAAAATTTTAATTATAGACTAATAATTATAAAAAAATACAAATTTTGATTATAGAATGTTTAACCATTTTTTAAAGTCTATCTATAAAATCAATACTTTATTCCAATTTAAAGTCGTGTCATTCAAAGCAACAAACGTTATTATTGTCTATACTATAGACCCGACTATAGCCGACACTAGACTATAGGCGACACCAGACTATATTCGTACAGTTTAGTCGATACTATAGACAAAACTATACTCGACACTGGACCTGTATATAGACGACATTAAAGAACAGATTATACTCGACATTATTGACTAGACTATATTGAACAGTATGGACCAGAAACCATAGACCAGACTATAATCGATACTATAAAACAGACTATAGTTGACACTATAGACTACATTCGAAACTTTAGAACCAGACTAAAGTCGGCATGGTATACTAGACTATAGTCGACACTATTAACTAAATTATATTTGGCAGTATAGGTCGACGTCACGGACCAGACTATAATCAAAGCCATATTCATAACCATAGACTAGACTGTAGTCGAGACTATAAAATAGATTATATTCAACACTAAAGACCAGACCGCAATCAATAATATATAGTCGAGATTCTAAGCTGTAGACTATATTCAACATTATAGACTATACTATTGATAAGAATATAGTCGTTGGAATAGAAGACTAGGATATAGTAGATACTGTACAGAAAACTATAGTCTATAGTGGTTTTATAGTCAATATAATTGCTCAGATTATAGTTAAAACAATACTATCGGGACTATTGATTAGACTATGATCGAGACTATAGTCAGACTATACTTAAGACTAAAGTTTAGATATTCGCGATTATTATTAGATTCGAGACTAAACTATATTTTAGGAAATAATTTATGATTTAAACCAAATACTGTGTAGAAAACTTTAGAATCAGACTATACTTTACCCTAAAGACTACATATTCGAGAATATGACGAGATTTAAGACTATATATTAGAAAACAGTCGAATAGTTATGCTAGATACGTTATAGTTAGTTAGTTTGAAAGGAGGATGTTCATACATACATCAAATCCGAAGAAATATACCTAGGCCTCTACCAGGCCTCTTGTGCGCTTCTTAACCGGTGCCTCAGGTGGGAATCGAACCCAACACCTACGGTGTACTACCAAACTAGTATACTAACCACTAACTTACCCGAAGCCAATAGATAATGTATGGAAAGCTATATAGTTTAGTATAATCTAGATATTATACTAACTATCAACCAAAATATGGTTAAAACCAAAGTATAACAAGTAGTCCTTGGTTAAAACTACCGAACTATAAACTATCGAAATTACTTACTAGACGAAAGATGAAACTGTAGACAAATTATAGACTGTAGTCTAGTGAAGATTAAAGACTAGATAATTGGTGATAATATAACGTAGACTATTATCGAGACCTGACTTAAATATATAAGAGACTCTTTCTTGGCTTTACTACTGAATAGTTGAAACTGTAGACGAAATAATAGAATAATCTACAGATTATAGAATGGATTAATAAAATAATGCAGACTTCTATAGAGTCAATAGGCCTGACTTTATATTATATACGAGACTCTTGACATTACTATAGTCAAAACTTTAATATATTATTTTCCACTCAAATGATACGTAATGAAAAACGTTATAACTACAACTTGATCTTTCCAAATATAATAATTCTCCTAAAAGAAATCCATCTTTCATAATATACTTATAAATTTGGATTTTCATTTCCTAAATATTTGCATACCAGTTCAAATTTGTATACATTAAAAAAACTTAACAAATTATGACAAGATATTTATAATTTATTGTTAATCACTTATTATTTTTGTACTGATGCATAAATATTTTTCCATATTAATATTTAATAAATAAACATTTTGTATTAGTCCATTATTTTAACGAGTAACTATTGAAGACTACACTTGGCTTTTAGCAAAATAGTCAAGATCTTTAAGAGCGTAGGAGTTTAATTATTTTATGACATCATAGCGCACAGTGTGGCATAATAAGAAAAATTTTCTAAAATAATAATGATTATTGTTTTTTATATTATTGGGTTTGTGCTGTGAACAAAGACAATTATTGCTTCTAAAAAAGTTAAGAACAAAATTTTAAAACAGTCATAGAAGTAGGGTGTCTTAAATTCTATATCTTGTTTAATAATCATATGCATATGCTTATGCTAGTTTTATCTTGTTACTCGTCAATTATTGATCAAATCCATTTACCGGTTTCTTAATTTTATTGGTATTTTCTATTATTTTTTTAATATAAAAATAAAAACAATTGAATTGCAACCATGTGTCATGTTTATTTCTAAACGAAACGTTCGTATTGTATGTGACTTGTGGTATTTGTTCTTTATGACTAATTTTTTATTTTTCTAGTGGCTTGACAGTGGATTTCAATTATTTATTAACATCTTGCACAGTGATGCTGACCGTACAGAATGGATATTCTTCTTCTGCTATCTGGCGATTTAATTGCCAATTGAAGTGAAGTAGACGAGAATAACACAGAATAGTCTGTAAACTATGTTGTATAAAGCTGCTCATAGTATTCGTAATAAATTTTGGAGATTACGAAATATCTATAGAAGCATCAAAGTAACAATCGAATTATAATTGAGAATTATCCTTTAACAATATGTTGAATGCTCATAAATATAGACAAAAATTAAAAGGAAATTCTTGAAGATGATTATAAAAAAATTTATAAAATTTTAAGTATAAAACTATTCCAAACACATATTAAAACGTACAAAATTTCAATGAATCCGTACGTATTTTAATAGTAATGACTACAAACGAATGTAGAGCCTTAGGATATTTTTAGGTTGTGATTTATTCACGGTGATTTAATGTTAACTACTGTGACTGAAATAACAGTTACTTGCAATGTCGTTATTGTGATTCAGCTTAAGTTTACCATACAAAATAAATTGTTACATCTTCTGTTTCTTTAATATATAAATTTGAATTGGAATAAAGGATGAAATAATAGAGGATAACACCTCAAAAGAATTTTAAATTATTTTGATTCGAGTATTTTTTCAATTTGAACCTAGAAGATAATATCGCGTGTTACTAATAGATACAGTTTATCTACGAACTGAATACTTTTGAAAAAAAACTGACACAGTTAGGTTATAAGTTAAAATATCTAAAAATCTCACGTGCACTGAGAACGATGTTCTTTAAAAATCACTGAATCGCTCATCCATAGTAATTTACATACATAGCTCAATATTGACAACTTTTAACGATTTCAATATTTTCTCTCTTCATTAAAAGTATCGGAAATAGTTATGTTACCTAAATCTGGAAAATGTCAACTAATTGACATCAACCGCCTAAAAAGCCTCAGTTAGGGTAGGTTGATAAGAAAAGCGGGCCCCTTTGTGACACGAAGATTCTATCTTATGTTTCTATTAGATAGAGCTGCAGGTTCATGCAATATTGGACTGCCTTGAAACTTAGTCCTGATGTATGCCAAAGCATAGGTAGTGCTCTACGGTTTCCTCTTCATCCCTACTTTGACAACTCCTGCAATAGTCATTGTATGGAGGGAAGATTGAGTCTTATTGCATGTGCACCTATAGTACAGTGCCCTGTAGGGAATGGCTACCAATATATGTATGTATATTATCATCCTGGAAAGCCCAATCAAAGAAATATACCTTAACTTATCATAAAGAGACCAGGTCATTATTGATGTTGAGCAGTAGATCAGTGATGACACGAACTAATGTATTAGTGTCCCTTATGTGAAGACGGGAACCAGTTTTTGCTAATTCATACGCTTTTCTATATCCGGGTATATTAGAATAACCCGGTGCCCAGGGTAGTTTCAGACACGGATGGTTCGTTATCTCGCCAACAGACGCCCGATATTCGCGAACCAGTCTGGACATCGTGTAGATACAAGATGAAAATTTTTAGCAGGTTTACTGTCAGTACAAATTCGAATATTTCAATTTCATATTCTATAGTA
The DNA here is from genome assembly GCF_022045245.1 of Lucilia cuprina. Lineage (NCBI taxonomy): Eukaryota > Metazoa > Arthropoda > Insecta > Diptera > Calliphoridae > Lucilia > Lucilia cuprina. The sequence continues at coordinate 52,566,637 of NC_060950.1, read as the reverse complement.
CCTCACCCAATTTACCGGTCGTTTTATAGCAGAGATTTCAGTCTGTAAGACGCTACAGTAGGTGTTTACCTAAAACTTACCGCCTTAATTAAGTTGAGAATAACAAAGTCCACGATTATCCCTAGGCCAAAATTTTTACAAGCATAAGGCTATCAAAATTGCTATTTATCATCCAGTTATGGGAAAATATAGAAAAGCTACTAAGAAATCAGTCAAACACTTAAAAACAATGATCTACGGTACGTTCGCAATTGTAGTATGCATTGCGTTTCTCAATAACCACTCCCGAATTCATAAAGATATTAATCGCTAATTATACCCTTCACTTTCGTGAGAAGGGTATATTTAAGTTTGTCAATCCGTTTGTAATTTCTATAATATAATTTTCCGACCCTATAAAATATATACTATATATATTTTGGATCCTTATAGACAGCGAAGTCGATGTCTGTCTGACTCTCTGTATGTTTGTCGAAATCAGTTTTTAGAAGACGCCATACATCTGCGAGATCCGAATCTTCAATAATTCTGTTATACATACTTTCAAAAGGATTATCATACGGTAATTTTTTTATACGCTTGTTAATAAAAACAAGTAGGAAAGTATAGTATCGGGCATGGCCGACCATATAATACCCTACACCATGAGTAAATTTTTAAAATTTTTATTTTTCATAAAGATACTATGTTGAATTTTACCTTAATTCCAAAGTATTTAAGCAATTTATTGATAAGGATATAGTTTTAAATAACAGTTAATGTTGTTGAGTTTCTTTGCGATACAAATGGTTAGAAGTCAATTTTAGACGTTTAAGGCATTTTTTGAAAGGGGGCCGATCAGAGGGCCGATCATTACGAAAATCTGCAGTGTTATTTATACTTATATAAAACTAATTTGGGCCAATTTTTAGAGATAATAGTATATTTGACGTAATTATGGCATAAAAAGCCCAAATCGGGAGGTACGGTTGTATGGGTGAAATAATGGACCGATTTCAACCATTTTCAATAGGCTTCGTCTCTGTGCCAAAAAACATGCTTGATCCAAATTTCATTAAATTATCTTGAAAATTGCGGCCTGTACCTTGCGCACAAGGTTTACATGGACAGCCAGCAAGCCGGACAGACGGACGGACATGTCTTAATCGACTCAAAAAATGATTCTGAATCGATTGGTATACTTTAAGGTGGGCATTGGACCAATATTTTTGTGTGTTACAAACATCAGCACAAACATATAATACCCTCCCCACTATAGTGGTGTAGGGTATAACAAGGCAGAGCGGGAGCAGAACTCCCGCTAAATTAAAGGGTTATTCTGTAAGTACCTTCCCCTCACATCACATCATTTCACTTCATTTTTCATATAAATTGCTTTGTATTTTCAAAACTTTGTATGAAAACATTTTCAATTCAAGGTGTTTTACAAAAAATTGTGTAAGTATGTGAACCTTTTGGCACTTTTTTTGTTTTCCAATATGTACTTTTTGAATTTTCTATAATATTGTACCTTGAAATACATACTCGCTCGTTATTTAGTAACAGCATATAAGATTTGATTTTTATTTTCTATAAGATTCTATAAAAACCGTTTTCAAAAGGAAAAGTAATCAGATTCTTACCGAAATCAAGATTTTAAATAATTTGTAAGAATGCAAATAAATTACACGTAGAATACTTGTTAGATTTTATTCAGATACAAAAAAGATAACTATACATATTGGGTTTGTTTAACTGAAAAATAAGATTTCCTCTCAAGTGTACATATTTTCAAACTTAAAAGCCAATGCTGCCAAAAAACACGTGTCTAATTTAATTTTTAAAATGTGACCTTGGAATATAAACGAGTGAATATATAACAAATTTAGACAAACTTTATACACAAATTCGACAAGGATAAAAGTTCAAAAACTCTAAAAATATTTGATAAAAAAAATCTGCTAAAAATGTTTGACTAAGAAACAAAAAACGTGCTTGTATTTTAATTTAAGTCAGAATTTGAATTTTGCCTACAAAACCAACTAAACAACCAGCCCAACCATATTTGGCTGACACTGTCTTTGTCAGCATTTCTAAATATGTAGTTCAGTCCATGTTGCGTATACTTGATACCAAAAATAATGTTTAATAATTACTACACATACGTCGTGTGGTTGTTGTTGTTATTGCAAAACTATTTATAATTTATTTAAAACAAATTGTCTATATTATTAATAAGTAATTATAAAAAAATTGTTTACCTTTTTCGTTAGGATTTGTGATGTTTGCCTTCTTGCGATTCTTCCGCTTTAAATTTTAAATAAGAATATTTGAATATATTTTTTTTTGTTTTTCTTTTGTCGTTTTAGCTCTCGATGTCGCTCTCTCCCTCTTTCTCGCACCTTTTGTTTGTTTGTTTTTGTTTTTTTTTATTACTTTTTTATGTTTTCGTCGTAGTCGTTGTCAGGTTAGTTTATATGTTGTTGTAGATTATAGATTATGTGTTTGTAACTTTGTGTGTTTTCTTTTGTTTTGATTTAACATAAAAGGGTTTTTTTTAGACAATTGTTGAATATTAATTAAATATATTTTTTTTGCAATTTATAATTGAATTTTTATTTAATTCGTTTTTAGTTTAATATTTTTTTTATAATTTTTTTCTTTTATTCTTAGATCGTTGAAATTTATTCGTATTTATTTGAGTTATGTGTTTTTTTTTAAGAATTTCGTTTAAACAAAAATGTCCAACACCACGGGTTAAATAAACAATAACAAATGAAGAAAAAAATATTAAATAATAATTATATATGAACGTGCCGGCACCTGTCTAGGCGATCAATCTTTTTATTTTAGTATTTTTTCTCTCTTTTATTTTTAATGTTGGTTTCTTTTTTATATTTACTCACTTGTTGTTGCTGCTATTAAGATATACAACAACAAATTTGTGATGCAATTTTTTTTATTTATTATTGTTGGTAGCTGGTGCTGTTGTTGTTGCTGCTGCAATACTTGTGTTGTGAAGTGAGTGTGTGTAGCGGTTTTATTTTCTTTAATATTTTTAAATATTAATGGATTTTCCCACCATAAAACCTCAAATAATTAAAAAAATAGCTTTTTTATTGTTGCTACTTTTTTCAATATATAGTATGACGTTGCTGTTGTTGTTGTATTATTTCCTTGTGAGAAAAATCGCAAACAATTCTTCACGTTTAATTTTGTGCTTATTGTTGTTGCTGTTGTTAATTTTTGTTTTTTTAGGGTTCTTTTTTTGTTGTTGTTTGTTTCTTAAGGCTTTAATTTGTTTTTCGTTCGTATGATCGCTCTGTAAATTGTTAAATAAAATTTTTTGTTATTTTATTTTCGTTCGATAAAAAAAGTTTTTTATTTAAAATTTCATTGAAATCTCTTTCAAGTGCGCTCGCTCTTTTCTTTAAACAGTTCAATTGTTTTAAGAGTAACAACTACTACGCCTCTTTTATTTAGTTTTTTTTTTTGTATTTGAAAATAAACGTGTATGGATCGTTCTCTTGTTCTGATGTGTATGTAGGCGGTATTTTTTTTTTCGTTTAGTTTATTGTCTATTGTATCTCCACTGTTTCTGTTCTTTTGCAAACAATTTTTATTTTATATTTTTTTCTATCTACTTTTAACTTTTCTCGATATGTATGAATTATTGTATGTGAACACAAATGTGTGTATAGGTTGTTGTTGTTGTAGTTGAAAATATATCTGCAAAATATAATTACGAAAATAGATACAGTGAAGCAAAAAATATATACATATGTATATAAAATAATGGCAATATTAAACATAGTACGTACATATGTACATATACATACATTAATAGATACTATTTAAAGTCTTAAAATGTTTGAAGAGATTTTCGTCACTGGACTTATTCCTAGACAATACACTACTCTAATGTCTAGTATATCAACTAGATTATTCTTTAAAGTCATCTATTATCCTTAGTTTAGACATATACTATTCTATTTTCTAGTCCATAGGAAGGCATTAGACTGTATAGTCTTTGGAGCAATTGATTATTGACTAATGACTATTCTATGAGCCAAAAAAACCCCACCAAACGACCTATACCTTCATGAAGGAAGTTGAAGCATCCGGACTTAATTTCATCAAAAGTATAATTGGTCTTTACCAGAAATATGTTTCAGAGTTTTATTGGTCTCCACCAGTATATATTTAAGTTTAAATGGTTTCCACCAGGATATATCGTGAGTATTTTATGGTCTCCACCAGTTAAAAACATAACCTCACTCTGAGGTAAAACGAAAGCACGCGTTTAATGAAGACAACACATAACAGTTATACGAAGTAGTGCATTAAATTAGTGCGGGGTGAGAAGTAATTCTGTCGAAAGCCCAGCAACAAGCGCAAGCCTGACCGTCCTTAAGAACTAAAAACGATGACACAAGAGTTGTTCTCCAACTCAGACCTGACTTACAATTGTGATTGTATTTTTAATCATTTCAAAAAATGAAGAGAGCCATACGACTGTGAAATTTTCCATCCGTATTCTCTTTCAATGTATGAGGGTTTCATTACATGATTATACATACACAAAATTTTGATAGATCATATTACTTGTGTGATCGTGTCAAGGGATTCTTACTTCAATATTTTTAATTCGGCCTTAGATTAATTAAATTGAGCTTCTTTCCACTTTAAGCAATTGAATTTGATACCATATAATGCAAATTTACCACTCTGAGATTATTCAGTTAAGGTTTTTCAAACTTGTTACCTGATATCGCCCTAATAGCCTTCTGACTATCGGTAAATATGTTAAACTTTGTAAGCGTCACATTTATTCTATCCAATTAATGCATTCCGTTATGGTCTAAAACAAATGAACTATTTATTTAAAATGTGATGAAAATTGTAATCTTTGACCTTTAATATTTCATATTTGTGGCGTCTTCTAGCGGTTTTGAAATACAACCACACTAAACAATTTATAGTTTGTGACCTTGTTTCTATTTTTTATTCATGGTCTTATCAGTAAAATTATTCGCAATATTTCCAAAATAAAATTTAAGACTTTCATTGGAACATTTCTTTTTGATTTAAAATAAAATTGATAATATTAAAAGCAAATTGCAATTGCAAAACATTTCTATACAAAACTTTAATAATTTTTTTTAAGGTTTTCTTTAACCAATTAATTAAGCCAACAAAAAATACAATGCATTGATGTCATTAATGAGTCAAATTCTTAAAATATTTACATACGTATATGCATACATATGTACATATTGATAATAATTATTTTGATTAGTTTTTCATTTTTGGCTGTTGATATTGAAACCTTTTAAATAGTTGAGTATAAAAATATGTTCAACAAAGAAGCGACAAATACGAATATTTATCGACAATCAGGTCGCAGGATGGCGTGATATTCAACAACCCAGATACTGGTCTACAATTGGCAATTGAGCAACATGGCTACTTTTATTGCAGAACAATAAAACAATAACTGGTCTAAATTACCTAACATTAGGACAACACACCAGGTACTGAAATTCTTCAACTTCTCGTTTTCAGTTCATTGATCATTTATATGCTATCTATCAATCTATCAATCTATCTATCTATCTATCTATCTATCTATCTATCTATCTATCTATCTATCTATCTATCTATCTATCTATCTATCTATCTATCTATCTATCTAACTATCTATCTATCTATCTATCTAACTATCTATCTACCTACCTATCTATCTATCTATCTATCTATCTATCTATCTATCTATCTATCTATCTATCTATCTATCTAACTATCTATCTAACTATCTATCTAACTACCTATCTACCTACCTATCTATCTATCTATCTATCTATCTATCTATCTATCTATCTATCTATCTATCTATCTATCTATCTATCTATCTATCTATCTATCTATCTATCTATCTATCTATCTATCTATCTATCTATCTATCTATCTATCTATATATCTACCTATCTATCTATCTATCTATCTATCTATCTATCTATCTATCTATCTATCTATCTATCTATCTATCTATCTATCTATCAACAACTTCAACAACATCAACTTAAAACTTTGCAATTTTAGGTCCAGTGGTACTGATTAGTTTAAGTTAGTAAGAAATAATAATTCCCACTTTGGGCCGATTAATTAATTACAAAAGGAATATATATATTTTTTTGTTTTACTGTATTGCTATTATAAAAGTCTCGTCATTTTCAGCTATTTTGGGTTGGTGATGATTAGTGGTGATCGCTTTAAATAAAAATAATGTTTAAATGAATTAAAACTATAGATAAATAATTCTTCCGTTTTGCCTTCCGTTAATTTACGATTCTGTTGATAGTTGTTGTATACATATGTATGTATCTATGAGAGTACATCCAAAAAACAATTATGTTTATACATATGCATGTTTTTCTATTTGTATCTGTGTGAATGATGGTGACGTATTTAACAAATTATTTTCACACTATTATGTTTTTATTCTTAAAATTTTCAATATAACGTCGTCTGTGCTGCTGTCACTATTATTGTTGTTATTGTTGGTCATTATTTGGCTCATGCTATTCATTAATCTTTTTGCGATTTTATTATAAAATAATAAAAATTTGTTTTAATTTAAATTTCCGTAATTACAAAATTTATGTACGTTTGTTTGGGGATTTTGTCACATTTGAAAGTGTCTTTTAATTTGAGATCAATATTTTAATTTTTTGTTAATTTAGTAGTTTTTGAATTTTTTTTTTTGCACATTAAATTCTTACATACGTATAAATATTTTATATATACATATATAAGAACTGTAAGATATTTATATATGTATGCCCAATGTAAGAATATCTTGATATTTATTTATAAACACATACAGAATTTAATTTTAAAAAATATATATATGTATGTATCTAAAAAATACATATATATACATATATTTGTTACACAAATTTGTAAATTCTATTCAAAATTTTTCTTTCATATTTTCACTTTTAAATATTGTAGAAAATCTTTGTTAAATAACCGTTTTATTTTTTGAAATTTTTTCAAATTTGCGTAGCCGTTTTTTTTCATGTGGTACCTTTTAAAATTGACGTAATTCGTTTCGTTGCTGGTTGCTATTTTAATTTTTCTTTAAAATTTTACTTATAGATTTTGGTGAAGAAAAAATGCTTTCCTCGTTTTTCTTATTTTATTTTCCTTTTTTAGTGAAAAAATAAAATTCAATCAATTGAACGTTTTCAAAAATTTTGCTTGCTTTTTAGATAAAAAACTCTTCGTACTTAAAAATATTTAAATTTAATCATTGGGCGATCAGAGATAGACTGATTTAGAAAAAGCAAATTTGTCATTTCTTTTGCAATGGCTGAACGAAATACACAAAAAAATTGTCTTCTTTTCAGCGTTTAGAGTTTTGCTTTTGATTTCCCTTTTTTTCACAGTTTGCGTTCGCTCATTTCTCAAAGTATTATAAATCATTTAATTATTATTATAAATATATACAACAATTTATGCTCATTTTACTCTTTGTGTTTGAATTTTTTTAACGATCTGAAATAGAAGAGCATTGCACTGTTTGCCTACATGCCGCCTCTAAACTTCTATAATATGTTGCCAGATATGATATTTTTTAGCAATTCCTAAATGTTAAATAAAAATTTCGAAAAAATTCCACAATGCAAGGCACAAATTGAAAAATCTATTTTTTCTAATTTTGTCAGATTTATGACTTCTGTTTTTACACGTTTGGTATAAAACAATAACAAATTTAGATGGAAACAGCTGTTTCTCTTTTTTGATATGTGCTCACATAAGAATACATTTCTAATCTAATGCGATTTGCTTGTGATTTGAATAATTTTCAAAAATGAAGAGAGCCATATCACTGTAAAATCAGATCATATTACCTGTGTGCTCGTGTGAAGCCGAACATGTTCATTATGAGGAAGTTTCTCATTCTCTTCTTGTTAGGATTAATCCATAGAATCTTTGATGTTCTATTCCAAGGGGCCTTATGGAAATTCTCTCACTCATTTCAGATTAACTTTCTCGAGTTTCCTTTAAAGCAAGTGCATTCGCTCTTGCGCTGCCGTTTATTCCTGAGTAATTTGGTATGACCTTATCACTTGAAATCTCTTTAATTGGAATCTTTTGAATTTTGAATCTCACATAAATACAAGAAAATATAGATGTATGTACTTCCAAATAGGTCCAATCTGGACTAACAAAAATTGTATTACTATGATGTTATTATTAAATTTAAAAATTTTAATTATTATTCCTAATTTGGGAAAAAACATTTCTCTGGCTACTCTGTACGATCCCCATTCATACACATGTTCAATTAGAGTTTTCTGTTTTAATTTTGTTGTTTAATATAAAATATACCGCTATAATGAGGAAGGTATTATAAGTTTGTGCTGATGTTTGCAACATGAGTCATGATTCAGTTTTGACTTGGGAAACCATTCTCGAGTCATCGACATTATTTTATAAGGAAAGTTAGAATTGTGACTGTTGCCAAGAATGACCGTTGAAAGGCCATTTATGTTGGTTGTTTATAGTGGAAGTTCATTGCATGCGAACATTCAATACTACTTTAATCCGGGTGTTCTGTATTAAAGTCCAAGTCAAGAAATTGGCATACAGCTACTTCATAAGTCCATAAATCCATTGGGCTAAGTAAAGTTGGATGGGATGAACAGTTGAATATGTGGTTGGAACTTGACTACATGATGAGCATACATTGGAGCCGACACGGTATATGCGGGAGCTAAAACTTTTTCCTGATCCCAGTTGTGCCAGAGTTTCAGAGTAAATGGTTAGACCCTGACTACATGCTTAGCATATATTGGGGGCGGGCAATTCATTCTAATGTTAGTTGTACCAGAGTAACTCTTGTTTTTTGGTTCATCTCTATTTCATCTATGGGTATGGGGTGTATTCCAAAATGACTTTCATGCTAAACAGCGGCATGAATGTCATTTAAAGCTTATATTTATGTACATGCCTCTTGGGAGCATCCAGTTGTGAGATGTAAATGTTGGGATGACATTCTGTTCATTGACAGAAGGACCCTCGTGAAGATTATGCTCTGAAGTTTTGTGCATGTAGTACGTTAGAGTTCGTTGGGCAATATTGCAGTATACTTCACCAATGAACAGACAATTGTTTGATATGTAGCCAACAAAGTTTCTTTGTTTATTCCCTACGACACGAGCTTAGGAGTACAGGCGATCCCCAACATTTTTTGATAGTTCACAGTTGTTATATGGGCTTCATCGACTATTATTTGCATAAAATTGAGTTTACATTCCCATCCAAGTGATAAAGTGTGTAGCTGTACAATTCGCTGAAACTATTTTCACTCTTTCCCTCATCGAAGTGGTAAAGTGTGTATCTGAACACTTCGTTGGTGCTAATTTCATTACGTCCAGTGATGAAATTAAATGAATTTCCCTCAAGAATGTTTAACTACTTAATCTTGGATAACTCGTGTCGTTAGTTGATGATTTAAAGTTATTTAGACATACGAAACAAGCCTATTTGTGGGCCTAGGAAAGAGAAAACTTTATACATATTTAATCGACAAAAAATCTACACCAAATATTGTCAATTTCGGTTCATATAACGTCTGCTTTCTAAAGTTTATATAAGGCTCTAACCCCATATTAATAAAGGTATTGATGGTTTATTGTAGGAATTTTGTATGGAAAATGTGCGTTATAAACCTAAAATATGAAAAACGTGGGTATATCTCTGTAATATTTTGATAATATACATAAACTTATAACTAATGTACATAGGGTTATCATAAGTCGGTCATATCCGATTATACTTTCATACTTGTTTTATATATAATAAAAATAAGAACTGAAATTCTTTAATTTAATATTTCTGTATTTGCCATTATGTTACTCAGCTGTTCTGTTGTTAATTGTTGTTTGGCCAGTTCGTTTATTTTGTTGGTTTTTTAATATTTTCTTTTTAATTTGTTTTTATTTTTGTTGTAGTTGTTTTGGCAGTAACATTCTAAATAATTGGTTAGTTGGTTGTTGTTTAGTTTGACGGTTCGTATGAATGAAGTAATCACTTTATGAGTCATGCGTTTATTACTCGTATTTTGACTTTTTGTTGTTTTTGCTTTTATTATTTTGTTTTCTCTGCTTAAACGATGATATTCTTAAGAATTAACAAGAAAACACTCATCATTTTATAGCATTTGTTGCTGTTGTTTTATTTCTCTTAATAATTCTAGTTATTTTAGCATTTTGCTGAATTTCTCTTTTTACTCGTATCTTTGAGATCGTTTGTTTTTATTTTGTTTATTTTTTTTTTGTTTGCAATTTCTCTCAATATCGTTTAATATTTAACTGGGTGTGTTAATATCCGATCGTTGTGATGCTTATATTTTGTCTCTATTGTTGCTACTTGTAGTATTTAGAAGAAAAATCTTTATAATTTTATTGAAACTTCCTCAAGAACTACATACATACGTATAAACTTTCGTAGTATGTATTCCATTTGTCACTGCTTCCTTTTTCGTACACAAGTTTGTATGTACGTACATAGGAATCTATATTACAATTTCATTCAAGTTAAAATAAGAATAGATTGATGGTCTTTTTGTATATAAATTTTTAATAAAACAATTAAAATTATATATTTATTTGTAAAAGTAATTTCTTAAAACTACTTACAATGGCGAGCAAAACTGGATACATATCAATCAAGTTAATGTTAAAAACCAATAAAATCCTGAAAATATTAAAAAAATAGATACCTATTTGTTTTAAAATAAATAATAGAAGAATAAGAAAAATCGCCAATATTGAAACTTTATCCCAGATTTACCTTTGAAAGAAAGCACCAAAACAAACAGTTGCCATTTTTGAGTCATATTTGTATTTTTTGCAAATATTTTAATTTTCTTGTTTTAATAAGAAAAATATCAAGTTTATTGGAAAATCAAATGGTCGAAAAGTTAGGAATTTGCTATGGAGTGTTTATTGACATCCAAACAGGCTCCTGTCGCCATAATTAGCACATAAGTGAATGGGCAGCCCGGAGAGCGTTATCCGAAAAAAGGATCGTCTTAAATTTGGCAAGAAGCACAAAATTGGTGTGTAGATGACTAAAAAAGGGTTATATGGTCCGATAAAATGAAGACTAATCGTTTTCTGTCTGATGGCTAGGAATATAACTGGTACCGCCCTTTTTAAAGCGTAAAAAAGCACCAAAGAAATGGTGAAACATGGGGATGTTAGTCTGATGGTGTGGGCTTGTTTCACTTGGTAAAATCTCGGTTCTTTAGTAAAATTAGCATTTTTAATCCAATATTCCAGATTTTGTGGAAAAATGTGCATATCCAGAGTCAGAGCATGGGAATTAGAAGCATTCGGCAAAAATCGTAAAAATTGGCTTTCAGCGTAGAATTTTCAAACGATGCAATGGCCAACTCAATACCCGGAAATCAATTCAATTGAAACCTTGGTCGAAATAACTCCTTAACGTATAAAAGTGTCATAAAAGCAAAAGGACTTTGCACAAAATATAAAAAATCGAATTTTTTTCAAACGTGCAAAACTGGATCTTCGACTTTATTTATAAATATGTTTTAATCTTTAGATTAATATTTTATTATCATGAATTTAATTTTTCCTTTATTTTATTGGATTTATTGCATTTCTAAGTCAAAAACGGGTAAAAATTTTGAAATACCTATAACATGAAAAAATATATAATTATAAAAAATTGTAATAAAGTGCCATGAAAGGGATCCAGAACATAGAAAAACGAAAACAAAATTTACAGGAAAAAACATAAACATGGAGTAAGCAGTGGGCAAATGTAATCAAAATAACATTGAAAAAAACATTTATCACACGTTTGTTAAAAAATAGTCGAAGTCGACTATTTTGTTCCAAAAAAGTCGATAACTCGAATATCGTCTGTGAAAAAAGTCGAAAAGTCGACTTTGTTAATAAAAGTCGAAAAGTCTGAAAGTCGATATGTCGAAAAAGGTCGATAAGTCGAAAAAAAGTCGAAAAAATCGAAGAAAGTCGAAAAGTTGGAAAAAGTCGAAAACTCGAAAATAGAAACAAGTCAAAAACAGTCGGAAATTTAAAAAAGTGGAAAGAAAGTCAAAAACTCTAAAATAGTCGAAAAAAATAAAAAAATAGTCGGAAAAAAGTCGATAGAAGTCGAAGTTAAAATACTTATAGTCGAAAAGTCTAAAAGTCGACTTTTAATTAAATGAAAAAAGTCGAAAAGTCGACTTTTAACTAAATGAAAGAAGTCGAAAAGTCGACTTTTCGTTTCAACTATAGAACCCTAGTTGGAATACTTTTTTTCGATCATTGCGTAACTAAATGCGTAAACGTAATCGAAATGCTGAACAAGGGTGACTATTACACTTACACATCGTCACCTGAAATGGAAAAATGTATTACATTTTAAAATATGTAATTATATATAAAATAATAAAAAAATGAAAACAAGTAAGTTATAGTCGGGCGAGGCCGACCAAATAATAACCTACATCTTTATACGAATAAAATGTGATTTAGTTTTCATAATAAAGCATTTAAGTTGAATTGTACCTTGTCTCAGATATACTTAAGCCATTTATTGTTTAATAAAACTGATAGTATTTAAGTAAAATTTTGATGAGGGCTTTTTATAGGGGCTAGGGTCAAATGAAGCCCAGCAAATTCGTTAAAAATTTTGTGAAATATTTTGAAAAAAATTCGTAATTTTTGGTTAATGTTTTTTTTACTTTTAACAATATGTATTTTATCTTCATACATCATGATACACAAATCATATACAGTAAATCAATTAAGTAATTTACCTACGTAAAATTTTATAAATTAAAAAAAAAAACTTTATCTGAATTATTTTTAGCAAAAATAAAGCAATTTGTTTGTTGAATATCTTTTATTTTTCTACCATAAAAAGTAAAATCGTGATATTAATTAACGAGATTTTTGATAAAATGTAAACATATTGTTAATTTTTTGGGTGAATCTTTAATCAATCAAATCAATCAAATTTTGATTTTTTACGTTTTTTGTTAATTTTTTTTTTAATATTGCTGCATTATTTTATAAAATTTAATATTTTTTACTCCTATATATTAGAATAACATTTTTTAGATATTTTAGTAGTGAAACAACAAAATTTGGATATTTCTTAGCCGATTTATTATCCTATATACCTATCAGTCAATATTTGACTTAACATGAAATCTATCGTTTCTTTCATTAAATTTCGAAAATAATATGTATGTAATTTTGAATTGGATATATTGGAATTGATATATTAACATTACGGAAACTCCATCTATTTCGGGAGTACTGTGTAAATTTTATTTAGAATTGTATAATATTGATTCTTATTCAATAAATCTAACACTAAGTACCATCCTACCCACTCTAAGTATGGAGACATCACCATATACCACTATAGAACTATTACATGCTGAAATCTTGATTTTCAGCTATATTTTATGAATAAGATACAGTATGCGTATTTAGATCTGAAAGTTATTCTTGATTTAGGTTCTAAATATATAAAAGTGTATGTATTAGGTGAAAAATATTGCTTTTGTTGACCTTAGGGTATGAGATCTAAATTGGGTATTTTCCTGTACTAAACGACAGTTCACTTTACACTGGTTCCAAGCAACTTAAGGTCTGTTTAGAGGTCTAAATTTTAACATAGTGTTCCTCCTAGTTCGTATATGGATTTTGGAAAAGATAAATCAGGAGTCCAATGGTTTTCCTTGGATACAATTCGCCTCCCTTTGTCAGTTAAAGAATTTGAAAAACCCCTCAGTGCGTTTTTTCTAATAATTCTTTGGATCATTTCATCAATTACTCTATTTTATATTTTTCAATGTTATTGATCAAACATTTTATAATTATATTTCATTGATTTACACTTGTTCTAGAAATCTAAACTATTTTTTATATCGAAATTGGCTCATTATTATCCTTTAAACATTTTAAGGCAAATAACATCACATTTTCACCCATTGAGGATATGATTTTTGCAAATCGCAATTGAAAAATACTTAACAATAAAACAATAAAGTCCAAAAATAATTAAAAAACAATTTGAAAAACCCAACGAAATTAACTGGAACTCTCAATATGCAAAATACTTTATTGAAATGCAAATTCTGATGAAAAATAATAAAATGGTTTTCCCATTTTACACAATCTCTATTTTTAATTTGAAAACATAAATTTATTTTTTTTTTGTTGATATTTCTTTCTCTATCTCTCACACACAAAAATCAAAAGTTTCCTAGTGTGAACCAGGTCTAAATGACATTGCATTTATCCAATTCACTGTCGGAATCAGTGTACACTTAATAAGGTAGCCTCGTCCGCACAGCTGATCATCAGCTTTTACAATCTTATCTGTCAAAATTCCTGTTTGTTTACATAGAAAAAAATCGCAAAAGGTGTAAAAATTTTAAAAAGTGAAGAAAATTATGGTTTTAAAGGAGTTTTCTAGGTCAATCGTGATTAAATGTCTTTGTTATCCTTCTCTCTTGATAAAAAAAGAAAATCTTTAGCTCCGGCATACGTTCCAAATCAGTTTCAACTATTTTTAACACGACCAATCACTTTTCACAAAAAACACGTTTAATTCGGAAAATTGGTCTTCCCAATAGATATAGTTATGATTTTCAGACATTCCACGTTTAATTAATATAATATATTAATATTAATAGTTAAAAATTTAAATAATTGCTAAAAACTCATATTTTTATTGTGTTTATTTGTTGCTTTTTCATTCTACACACACAGCTTTTTTTGACAGATGGGATTATTCTACAATAACAAATCGCCTGTTGTTTTTGTATTGTTGTATTTGTTGTAGCGACGAGGCTACCTTATTAAGTGTACACTGGTCGGAATCGTATTTTTATATCATCATATGTCATTAATATTTCGCAGACAAAATTTTTTGACACAGAAACAATATCTTACGACATACAACGTTGCTGCGTCGATTGTGAATTGTGTAATATTTTGAATTCATGAGTATGTAAAAATACCAAACAAAAGTTGAATTCAATCTATTCATTCTATTTTAATGAATTTCCAATTTTAAACGAAAAATCGTATTAATGGTAAAGCTCAATTTTCAACTTCCTTATAAGACAATCTAGTAATACTGCAATTACTACCATCATGCTATTATTATACTCATTAGAAATATAATTTTGTGTAGATTTCCATGTTGTTAAAAAAATGGAATTCAGTTTCAGTTCTGCAAAATTAAGTAAAAACTTCAAAAAAGTTGCGAAAACAATGTCTGTACAAAAATCGCAATATCTATAAAACTAGAGCTAACCGAAAAATTTTTGAACTCATGGAAAATACAAAGGAATTAGCATGCAAAAAGTTCAATTTTATTGTAAATTGAACAATGTTTTATGAAAAAAGTACCAAAAATGCGTAAAATGTTTACCCCTTTAACGCCGAATATCCGAAATGTATTAAATACAAAAATATTTTTTTAAGTTCACTGGTTTAAAAATTTAAACTCATTTACTTTATATTAAAGTTAAAAGGATAAAACAAAAAAAGAACAATTTTCAACTTCGCTTCAGGACATCCAAGGTTTTCTGTAATGACTGTCCGCATGATTACACTCTAATGATAGATCATTTTATATTGATTAACATGTTGTTGAATAAATCCATTAATATTGGTGTGATTCTGAGAAATTGAGTAAAAAATTCCAAAAAAAATCTTTAATAACATTTTTACAAAAACCACAATATCTCGAAAACTAGAACTAAAGGACATTTTCATAACAATTTTTAAAATCAGCAGATGGATATACATAGGAATCAGTTATTTTTATTTAAAAGGCATTATAGTTTAAACCAAGGATACCGACCGAAACGAACAGCGGTTACAGTAGGGTTGTCAATTATTCGTGTTTAAAATTATTCGAATAAAAACTTACAATATTTATACCCTACACCTCTTTAGTGGGGTGGGTATATTGGGTTTGTGCTAATGTTTGTAACGCATAATAATATTGGTCCTTTACCCACCTTAAAGTATACCAATCGGCTCAGAACCATTTTCTTAGTCGATTTAGCTGGCCCCTCTGTCCGTCCGTCCGTACATGTAAACCTTGTAATTAAACTACAGGTTGTAATTTTGAAAATAATTCAATGAAATTTGGTACATGATATTCTATTGCCCCAGGTTAAGATCGGTCCATTATTTCATCTGGTTTCCATACAACTGTACCCCCGAATAGGGCTTGTAAAAATTGTAATCAAACTACAGGTCGCAATTTTGGACATAATTCAACGAAATTTGGCATATGACCATACAACTGAATCCCCGAACCTTGTAATCAAACTACAGGCCACAATTTTGGAGATAATTCAATGGAATTTGGCACATGATTTTTTGTTTGGTACTATAGACGAAGCCTATTGAAAATAGTTAATATCGGTTCATTATTTCACCTAGGCCCCATAAAACTGAACCCGCCAAATAAGTTCATAATTATGTTTAATATACTCGTATCTCAACATAAAGCTGCAAAACCAAGTTCTATACTAGCCTCGATGACCCTGATGAACTTTATAATTATAGGAATTCATTTGACCCTAGCCCCTATAAAATGGCCTCATCAAAATTTTACTTATATATTCACGGTTTTATTAAACAATAAATGACTTAAGTATATCTGAGGCAAGGTACAATTCAAACTTACTTGTTTTTATTTTGTTTTGTTTTTTTTTCTCCTTTAAAATATTTTAAAATGTTATACCTTTTTGCATTTCAGGTGACGATGTGTAAGTGTAATAGTCAACCTTGTTCAGCATTTCGATAACGTTTACGCATTTAGTTAAGCAATGATCGAAAAAAAGTTCTATAGTTGATATGAAAAGTCGACTTTTTGATTTTTTCATTTAGTTAAAAGTCGACTTTTCGACAATAATCGACTTATCGATTTTTTTTCGACAAAAAGTCGATTGTTCGATTACGTTTTTGTAAGTTGTTGTCTATGTGGCGGTGAGTCGAATCGAAATGCAGAATACCAAAGTTGCCAAACGGAGAAAATTTCGATTCAAATTAAAATGTAGAATAGGAGCCAGTGTAATAATTACAAAAAATTTTATGTTTTCATGGAAATATATAAAACTATCAAAATATTAAATCTCGAGTGATATAGTGATAGAGTTCTAATTGAATTCATACTTAAACAGTTGTTTATAATCTTCGATTTATTTTTTCTCATACTTATAATCCTGTATATTAAGTATAACAACATCTTAGTTTCTGTATCTAGTTTTATATTCTTTATTTATAATAAATTTACTTTCTTAATTAATGTATCGGGAAATGTGTTTTGTTTTTATTTTTAATAAATAATAAAATATTGTATAAATGAAAATAAATTGTTCTTTTGTATTATTTAAAAAATGATTATATGAAAATATTTATATTCCAATCTAAGAAAGTGTAGTACAATTTCACTTTATTTTATTATTAACAACAGCAAAAATAATAATAGTTTTATTTATGTATTAGCAAAAGATCTAAGGTATTGTAAATAAATGTTAGTATGTATTACATATTTAAAAAATAATTCTTACGAGTTGAGTAAATTACAAGAATGTTTAGACGTAGTGCCAGTACAGCCAAATGAATTTCAATAACAATAATTTCATATTAAAAAGAAAAATCGAAATAAAATAAAAACTTATTACATTCTCTTGCTTTAGATATTTTGGTTGAAGGGTTATTTGGATGGTGATACAAAATGTCTACTTCTTCTAGAAATTTAAGATAGTTTGTATAATCAAATTTTATTGAAGAGTGATAGTAAAATAAAAAAAAACTTTAGTTTGTACCAAATTATTTAAATTAAGTAATAGATTTATAATATAATTAGTATCGAATCGTCGTAACGAATAGAATTTTATTTTATGAGTTCTGATAATAAAAACTAAATAAAATTCTACTTGGAAGGAGATGTTAATGAGTTATTAATTGATTTATTTAACTGTTCCTCTTCATCCTTATCCAGACCTAATGCCATAGTTAAAAGCCTCACAACGCACTTGGTTTCCTGCACTTCACCCTTCTCATTTGAGGTGATATCTTGCTCCAGTTTAAGTTTTTCTTCGGCCACCATCAACATGCCCTCCTCAATTGTGCCCTCTGTTATTAAACGATAAATGCTCACAGGTCTTGTTTGTCCCATACGATGGCAACGATCTTCGGCCTGTTTATCGTTGTAGGGATTGAAATCGATATCGTGTATAATACAAGTATCGGCGGCTGTTAAATTTATACCAACACCACCCGCCTTCGTGGACAACAGAAAAATAAAAATGTCCGAATCCTTATTAAAATCATTTATCATATCTTGACGTTCTTCAACGGCCGTTGAGCCATCTAGGCGACAAAAACCATGCTTACGTATGGTCAGATATCGCTCTACAATATCTAACATCATGGTAAATTGGCTGAAAATCAATACGCGATGTCCTTCCTCCTTTAGTTTGGGCAATAAAGTGTCTAAATGTTGAAATTTACCAGAGTCCAATATAAGTCTATCAGGTATCTTTACATCAAAAAGTTCCTGGAAAAAACACAACAGTTCACAACACACTCCACCGTAATAAACTAAACACTTACATATTTATTACAGAGTTGCATTACTTGAAAATCGGACATAATTGCCAATTCTTCAAATATATATTGTGGATTTGTTTTCTTATATGAAGTTACATTTGCCAAACGTTTAGAGAATTCCCTTAGTTTTTCATCACTAAAATAGTAACGTGCCAACAGTGGGTGATTCGCTAATTTACGCATCTCCATCATAATTGTAACACCGGCACGATCGCCACTGCACAGTTCTGCTCGTGTTGATGAATAGTAATCTACTAGTTCGTTGTAGTAACGCTTTTGTGACTCGGACATTGTCACTTTTTCCTAAGAGAAAAATAATGCTTTAGTTTCATACATTTGTCGTACTTTTCCTTGTACTTACAACATAAGATGTTTTTTTGGGCAAATTACTCAGAACATCTTTCTTCAAACGTCTTAATACAAAAGGTTTCATAATACGTTTGGCTCTCTCTACTTGGGTTTCTTGAAATTGTGAGACTTCTTCATTGCCATTTTCGGTTTTGTTTTTCTGTTTGAAAAATTAAATGTAATAATAAATTTTAAAATGCGGTCTGAAAATTAAATTAATTAATTAAAATTAATGAAAACTTTTACTTGATGACTCTCATATTGAACATAAAAGAGATAGTTATGAGAAACATGACTTACAAAAATGTTTATTCACTTATAATGAGACAGCAGTTTGATCAGACAGTCTAGAACTATATATTTAACCTATCACCTGACTACTACATATGCTGATCCTTCGATACTAAATTGACGACTATATTCACCTTCATTAACAAAAAGTACATTTGTGTAGAATAACGAGTTAGAGCAAACAATGAGGTTAGACGTTAGTGAAAATCCGTTTTTTTCGAGCATTGGCTCTTCTACGAACTGCTGGGAAATGCATCTATCTATCTATCTATCTATCTAACTATCTATCTATCTATCTATCTATCTATCTATTTATCTATCTATCTATCTATCTATCTATCTATCTATCTATCTATCTATCTATCTATCTATCTATCTATCTATCTATCTATCTATCTATCTATCTATCTATCTATCAATCAATCAATCAATCAATCAATCAATCAATCAATCAATCAATCAATCTATCTATCTATCTATCTATCTATCTATCTATCTATCTATCTATCTATCTATCTATCTATCTATCTATCTATCTATCTATCTATCTACCTATCTATCTATCTATCTATCTATCTATCTATCTATCTATCTATCTATCTATCTATCTATCTATCTATCTATCTATCTATCTATCTATCTATCTATCTATCTATCTATCTATCTATCTATCTATCTATCTATCTTTCTATCTATCGATCTATCGATCTATCTCACTATGTAACAATAACAAACTCAACTTACCTTGCCAAATAAACTCTTAATATCTTCAACATTTTTACCAAAGAAACTGGGCATAACAAAGCATAGCAGTGACATCAACTCCAAGAGATTATTTTGCAATGGGGTGCCAGTCAATAAAATACGCATTTCGGCATTGATAGTAATTAAATTGGAATAACGGGCAGTTGTCATATTTTTCAACATATGCGCTTCATCAAAGATCACATAATGTAATTTACAAACCCGAAACATTTTGCGTTCCTCGGGTGTACTGGAAACAATGTGGTATCTAAAAATATATATTAATTGTAATAGCCAAACATAAAACATTTTTTTACACTAAAAACTTACGTTGTTAAAAGAACATCAAAACCACTAAAGCCTTCTTTAGCAAAACGTATACGCATACGTCTTCTTTCCTCCTGTGACCCATGGTATTTTTCTACAATTAAACTGGGACACCATCTGGCTAACTCACCAGCCCAATTATCCAATGTGGACGAGGGAACAACAATTAAATGAGCCGCCTTGGAGAGCTTGTTTTCTTTTAGATATGCTAAGAATGCTATAACTTGTATAGTTTTACCCAAACCCATTTCATCAGCAAGAATGCCGTTCATCTGTTGCTTATTCATCACTGTCAGCCAGTTGAGACCAATCAGTTGGTAGTCTGCCAATTTGAACTTGTCATTGAGAATTTTCGGTTGCTCCACAATGCCAGCTCCAGCCTCAATGGCAGCTTCTAGTCGTTGTACTAATTTGTTGCATTTAGTCAATATATTGGCAACATTATTTTGCTTATTGATAAGTTCCTGGGCATTGTTCAGTAGTTCGGCTGACAGGGCTTTATTTGATTCTAGCTTCTTACGCAAATCTGCCCAATCTTTAAAAGGCCTTAAATCAACAATAAGACTTGCTTTCTTTTCGGACAGAGTTTTAACCGTTTGCAGTTCCATTAATGTGGCAGTGTTCATAAATTCAAATACTTTTTTACGTTGGCCGGACATTTCCCTTGATTCTTCACCATCACTATCTTCACTGTCGTAAACTTGGCCTTTTGCATATGATTCGTCGGCCGAATCATCTGCTTCTGAATCATAATTAGCAGATTTCTTTGACTTTGATGAGTGATGCTTTGAACTGCCATTGGTGGCAGGTTTAGCTGTATCTACCGTCGTCGGTTTGGCCGTGGAAGTATTGCCAGTTGACTGGCTGGAACGACTCTTAGGTTGACATTTCTCTTTGAGATAACGTAAAGCGGCCGATACATCCCAACCACTATGAACCAAGGCATCTTGTATGTCCTTTAAATGCAAGACGCCATTAGTGATTGTATAAAGCACATACTCAGACTCTTCCAACTACTTACCATAGTATCATATTCTGAAGAGATTTTGGCCGCCGCTAAAAATCGTTCCTCCTTCTCTTTGACCGTTAATTCCAACTTGGTTTTCTTAGGAGAATTACCATCAGCCTCATCGGTATCACTGTCTGCCATAACCTGTATACGTTTCTTGCCGGGTACACGCTCTTTATTACAAAATAAATAGTTATCTCCGTAATTTGTCAATTGCAAAACTTCTAATTAACTTACCAGTTTTTGCTCCAGCGCCTGCTGTTGCGGCATTTTTATTAATACGAAATTGTCTTAAATCACTGAGGCTTGATTTCGGTGGTGGTGGTTTAACCACTGAAGTTGATTCGGTTTCAGACATTTTATCACTTGTTTAAATTTTATTTAGATGTTGTGATTTTGTTTTACACTTTTTAATTTATTTTTTGTAAATATTAACAAAAAATAAATACAATTTAGTTTGGAGAATTCGAATTCTATTTTCTTTAAATTTTAACACATTTGTGAAATTTTCCTGTATTTTTTTGCTTTTTCTTCTTTGAGACAAATTCTTACGGCGGCTTCTCTGCAAAAAACGTTAACGTCTGTTGCTCGCTGCTTCTTACTTGATGCAGCTCAGCAATTTTTGCTGAGTTTGACACACAAACACGTATAAAACTAATGGGGCGATTTTGCTGAGATACCCCGACTCTCAGTAGCTTGCTGAGTTCATATAAAAAACACAGATTTGCTGAGACGCTGCTTTGCTAAGCACAGCTTGCAGAGATGCGGCTGACAACGTTGGCGACTGACTCTAAAGTTTTCGTCGGCGGGCGCTTGTTTGCAATTATCCCGCTCGTATGCAAAGAACTGCGTCGGCAAACATTTACACGGTGGCGGCTGATTTAAAGAATTCGTCGGCGTCTTGAAATCGACCCTAAGCCGGCTAAGTTTACAAATGTTTTTAAATTTTCAACGATTTTAAAAATTAAATTCGAGGGACAAAAAATTTATTTTTTGAAGCAAATATTTTAAAAATTATGATTTTTAAATTGTCTACATGAAATCGGGACTTAATAAAAAAAACCAAACTCAATATCAAATGAGACAAACCCCAATACACTTTACAGTGAAACCAGTTTATAACGAACACCAGGAGAGATTTTTGTAGTTCCAAATATAAAGTGTATTACGAAATTAAATAATTATGAATTATATATTTATTTAAAATTTTTCCTTACAAACCGTTTAAAATTTAAGAAAACAATCAACTACAGAAATGTACCAAAGATCTCAATAAACAACTTACGAGTCTCGTAAAGTCGTCATGCATTGACAAAAACATTAGGATGAAAAGCCACCTACCTCAACCTTTAAATATACGTGATGGACTCTGAATTCTAAAATGATAAAAACAATATTTTTGCAAATCCCGAAGAAGTATTACTGAGAAATAAAATTCTTTAGCACAGAGGAAAGTTGAAAAAGATTCTTCAGGAAATCGTAGTTAGTCAGTCCCGCGACAAAATGTGAGGCAAAAATAATCAGGTCTCCCGAGAGGTTGACACCTGAGAAAAAAAATAAGAACCTCAAATCAAAACTTATAAGTAGAAATTTATTAGAGATTATGGCTTATATAGGCAAGGTTATTGAAATAAAGAAATTGGAAAATCAGAATCCTGCGAATAAGGGTTACAACGCCAAGCCAGACATGTCAACATTGATGGTAAAGATATCTCAAAAGTAAGAACGAGGACGGAGAAACTAGACGATAGAAAAGGGAAAGAGCCGCCACCAGAGTCAAATTTTAATTAATTAGTGACTGTAAACCATAGCTGTAAAATAATGATTAATAATCGTAATCATTATTAATTAGATTATTTTTATTAAATAGGTAAAATTAATGATTAATTAACGATTATTTTTAATTTTTTTAATTAATTGTTGATTACGATTAAATATAATCTAAAAATAATCAGGGATTAATTGAAACTAATGAAAATAATCAAAAAAAAAAAAATCAAAATTAATAAAAAATTAGTTGATTATTTTTAAGGATTAACTTTGATTAATTTTGATTATTTTCCATATATTTAGTATAATTTCCTCCCAAAAAAGCTCTAAGAAAAATTTAATTATTTTTCCGGCAATCCGCTAAAAATTACATATTTTTGAGATCCATTTCGAAAAGATTGCAGTATTTTTTTCTAATATCTTGTACTGAGATCAAGAGTTTCAATCCAAATAAACTTGATAAATATATTATTTTCAATAAAAGAGTCATCTAATCGAATAGTGTGTAAATTGAAAAACAGTTTTCCATTACACGTAATGTAAAAAGATAGAGAATTGTACCAAATATATTGAAATTAATCCTTGAAAATAATCAAATTAATTATTTGATTAATTTTGATTATTTTTGATTATTTTCATTAATTAATTAATTATTTTCATTTTAATTAATCCTGATTATTTTTAGATTAATTTTAATCGTAATCAATTAATAATCAGAAATTTTATACATACTAGAAAATTAAATAATCATTACGATTATTTTTGAAAAATAATTTAATTGATTATTAATCGTAATCGAAATTTTACTGCTATGCTGTAAACTATTATTTATTAGGGTCCTTGTTAAATTAAAAGAATCAGTTTACATCGGAAGAGTTATGAATCAAAATTTAACAAAAAAAAAAAAAAACTACAACATTTTCTTTAAATATATGAATACAATTTTCACAAAGACTATGCAATATAATTGCATACAATTCAGCACACATACTTTCTTGAATCCTGTTAAAAACGGAATCAGGCCACGATTGTATATGCTGTTAATAATATCCGTTAGAGTGACGATATATGTACAAAATTTGAAAAGAAATTGTGTTATGTCAATAAAATTCATATAGAGGAAAATTTTGGAATCAGTCTATAATTGGTCGTAGCTCTCATTAGAGGTTCTCTTCACAAATTAATATTACCAAATAGTTTTACGCCATATACTGATTATTTATATATTTTCTGTAGTACAGTGTAATTTTAAGATCGTAATTAAAATTAAAAATATGCAAAAATTAAGAGAAAGAATTGATAAGAGAAATAAAAGTGTGCAAACACAAACACATACATATGTATATTCATAGAGAAGACGACTTGATAAAAAAACGTTCGGATTTGTTCATATTTAATTTTCAACTCAACCAACTCAACAAGAAATTTACGAAATAACAGACGTTATTTGCTAGTCATAGGATTTGGACGGCAAATAATTTATAAACGAATTAAATAAACTTAATACATACTTTGCAAATATTAAAAAAGAAAGTGTAAAAATATGTCTGCCGTTACAAAAGGTAAATAAATTATTTTATTTTTGTTTTTAATTGTAAATAAATTGTGGTTTTATAATTGAAAATTGTTATGTTGAGCAGTTCGTTAATGACGTTGAAAATTGTTTATTTTGTACTAAATTATTTGTACTTTGGACTTTTGTCTCTTTGTTCATATGTATGGTGGGATGTGTATGTTTTATTTGTTGTTTTTCTTATCTTTATTAACTTTGTTTTTTTTGCCATCTCATTTTCACCGGTTGCACACAAAATAGAGAGACAAATGAACTTTGAACAAATACTTATTTTGAGATTGTTTTTTTCTTGTTTCATATTTGGAACAAATTAAAATAAACTTGAATGTTGTTTTTGTTATTATGTATTAATTTATATTTTATTATTTGTTTAATAAATATTGATGTTTTGTAAATAACAAATTTTTATTACATTTATTTTAAGGAGTTTACATTGTTGCTGCTAAGCGCACAGCTTTTGGCACTTTTGGAGGTGCTTTAAAGAACATCAATCAAACCCAATTGCAGACCACAGCTGCCAAGGCCGCACTTGCTTCTTCTGGCTTAAGTCCTGAACAAGTTGACACTGTGGTTGTTGGACACATTATGACAGTAAGTAGGATTTTGTTTTATATTTATTATATATATAAATAACAATAGACAACTCAAATTGAATAGATTTCAATTCCGTTGAATAATTTAATAACTATATTAATTAATTCAAACTTCTCTTTAAAATCGTTAAGTAACCGTTTAAATACTTATTTTTATTATAATGTTTATTTTCCAATCATTTTTAATTCCTTTTTTTGCAATTTGCACATCTTATAATTCCATACAATGTACATATTCCTGAATGCTTATTAATTTTATAATTGTAATCTATGCATAAAATCACAGTATGTTTATAATCCATAATACATCTCACCCAAATCTTATCATTACTAAAATGATATCATTATCACAAAAAAAAAATGAATTAACAAAAATGTTTTTTTTTACACCGACACGGTTTTTTCCATACATGTGTATTTAAGTATCTGAAATTAAATTTGGGTTATCGGTAAGAGCGCTTTATTTTCTAATACGCTTTTTGTTTGTATATAATTTTTGCAAACATTCTGTAGTCAAATCCAGCAAACATATAGAATGTATGTACATACTACATATTTATTAGAGTATTCAAACGATTAATCGTCGTTCGGTTAATCGATTAATTTTTGACGATTAATCGTTCGAATAAATGAAAATAGTCAAATTTCAAATAACGAATAATCCGAATAATTTCTATCAATTAACCGATTAAGAAAAACTCACTATTTAGCAGTAAAATTACTATGTATTTTCTACAAATTTAATATTTTTATAATAAATTTTCTTCTTTTCTTAATTTCATAATCAATTTTCTATAATAAAGAAAATATATTTGATGATTTTTGAAAAGAAATCATGGAAATAATTATATCGCTTTTATTTTTACAACCAATTTTTTTGAGAACATTGTTGTATTCTCAAGTATTTATAATAAGTTTTCAGCAACAGTTATAGTTGAACTAGTGTTCAATGGAACGTATGAATTCTAGAACTCGTTGAAAATCTTAAAAACAGTAATGTCTTTATATAGAAAAGCATTTCACATTAACAGGAATAATTTCTAGTATTTGATAAAAAACTAAACAAAGAATTGAAGTGAAAATAATATTTTTGTTTATAAACATGAAAAAAATCTATACGTACAGGAAACTGTGGACCATTAGTATTAGCTCTGTGTACTCAGTTTTTCATAATCAGCTCTTATGCTCCTGTAAAAGGACTTTAAACTTTAAAAGACATCCAATTTCAAAAAATGGAATTCCAAATTTATATTAAAAAGTTGGTATTAATATTAATTTCAAATGAAGCTAAGTTCCTCTGCTTCGAAATAATATAATTTATTTCAAATCATCAAGATCATCAAGAAAGAATTGGAAATCTTAAAGAAAATTTGTCACAAAAAAGTAGTTAAAAGTTTTTGAGTCGTAAATGAAACCTTTTTATATTTAATTTTTTTTTGTTTTTTCTCTAAGTGAGACAGGTAAATAATATACATAGATAGAATGTACAACATTGGCATTATAAAATATATATAAATGTTTTAAATATTCGTTTGTAGTCCTTTAAACTTTGAAATCCTTTTATAAGGACATAAAAATCGGAGTACGCAATTCTATAAGAGGAATTTATTTTCACATGCTTATCAACTTTTTCATGTTTGAATGCTTTTTTCAAAATTGTTACAGGGTGTATATGAAGAAAATTATTGTTAAAAGCAATAATAACATCTAGTTTCCTTTTATTCGAATAACCGAATAATTTTTAATTATCCGATTATTAACCGGCTAACGTAAAACCTTAAATAATTATTTGTCGAATAAACCGAATAAGACAAAAACCCTAATATTTAAATACCCAAATATGAATTTAAGTTTGTCATTTTCAATTGGAATCCTTATATTTGTATATGTATAATGGAGTCCATTTAGCCATTCCCGTCCGTATATATGTAAAATCTGTTTTGAAAATTTGCACAGATCTGCAAAATCGACCCATATTTAACGGACATATGAGCACAATTTCGAAATAGACCAGAAAAATATTACGTTTTTTAGAAACTAACCAGTAAAAAATAATTGATATCATACTTACATACATACTACATCTTAATTACATCTAAAAATGCTATTACATACTATTCACTTTTATAAACCAAATATTTCTTTACAAATGAAAACCCAGTTAAAAGTAAGAAAAGAGTTGTAGAAAAGTCATTACAAATAACATATTTGAAGTACATTAAGTTTTGGTATAAAGTCAGTGAAATCTTCATAAGAGTGTCATTAAGAGAATGTGTGAAAATACTACATCTGGTGAAAATACTACATCTTTTTCTACACATTTTTTGCTGGGTATAGAAGCTTTTTCAACAAATTTTGTTTGTTTGAAAATTGTTAAAACCGATTGTCACATCTTACAACGTTGTCAGTAAAATGTTCAGAAAATCTCAAATGATCGTCTGACTTACAAATTTTCTTTTGCAACGTTGTCAGAAAAAGCATTACCTAAAATATTGCAAGACAAAATATGTAAGTTGACAGTTTTATTAAGCATTTTTGCGCATTTTACTGCCAACGTTGTAAGATCTAACAATCGTGTATACATAGCATTAGAATCGATTAAAAATTTCATATATATAGCTCTCATCCACATTTAGAATATTTGTATAACCAAAAAATTTTGCACGAATACATAAATCTTATATCAGCAGAAACCGCATTACCAACTAAAACCAAAGTTCCCATAAAAAGTCCACTTTCGAAAATCTATTAATAAAATATAATACTTTTTCGTATCGGCCTATAAGTAGCCTTACATAAAATTTCGAATTTTATTAATATGTATTTTCTTTTATCAGTCATCGTCTACCGATGGTACCTACTTGCCACGTCACGTCTCCCTTGGCTGTGGTGTACCAATCGAAAAACCTGCTCTTGGTGTTAACCGTCTCTGTGGTTCCGGTTTCCAATCAATTGTCAACGGTGCCCAAGATATCATTATGGGTAGCGCCAAGGTTTCCCTAACTGGCGGTGTTGAGAATATGTCTCAAAGTCCATTCATTGCTCGCAATATGCGTTTTGGCACATCTTTAGGCACTAACTATCAGCTGGAAGATGCATTGTGGGCTGGTCTTACTGATACCTACTGCAAATTACCCATGGCATTAACTGCTGAAAATTTGGCTGATCAATATAAAATTTCCCGCGAACGTGTTGATGAATTCTCTTTGCGCTCACAAAAGAACTGGGAGAAGGCTCAAAATGAGGGTGTCTTTAATACAGAAATTACACCAATTAAATTGAAGGTTAAGGGCAAAGAAGTCGATTTTGTTGTTGATGAACATCCTAGACCAAAGACCACACTCGAAGGTTTGGCTAAATTACCATCTTTGTTCAAGAAGAATGGTGTTGTAACTGCTGGTACTGCTTCGGTAAGTTAACTTGAAAAATAGAAAATCATAATATCAATTATGTAAATGTTTTCTCTAGGGTATCTGTGATGGTGCTTCTGCTGTTGTTATTGCTTCAGAGGCCGCTCTTAAAGAATACAATTTGAAACCTTTGGCCCGTTTAGTAGCCTACTCTTATGTTGGTTGCCCACCAGAAATTATGGGTATCGGTCCAGTTTCTGCCATACAAAATGTTTTGAAAGTTAGCGGTCTTAAAATGGATGACATCGATTTGTTTGAAATTAACGAAGCTTTTGCTTCCCAAACTCTTGCCTGTGCCGATGCTCTTGGTTTGGACATGAATAAATTGAATGTTAATGGCGGTGCCATTGCTTTGGGCCATCCTTTGGGTGCCAGTGGTAATCGTATTATGGGTCACTTAACCCATGAGTTGCAGTAAGTATTTTATAATTTTTTGTAAAAAGCAATAAATTAACATACATATTTTTCATTACTTTTAGACGCAAGAATCTTAAGTACGCCATCGGTTCAGCTTGTATTGGTGGTGGTCAAGGTATCGCCCTATTGATTGAATCCTGTTAAAATTTAATTTAAGAAATTTGTTGAAATTATTGTGTTTTTAAAATGCATTTATTAAACCTTAAAGTTCTAAACAAAAACAAAATAAATCCATTAGTATAAGTTTATTTACAAAAATGTCTGTTATTAGTATCTCGTTTATAATAAAATCTTAAAAAAAGTACATAAAATATATGGAAATCACAATCTTTTAATAAAATTAGATTGTCAATTATTAAAATCTTGCTGAAAATCGCAATAGTTATCAGTTGCGTATAAGTTTTCTTCATTCTTATCAATTTCCTTTAAACATTTTCCAAAATTTGTTTTCCTTTCGATAATATTGTTAATAGTTTGTAATAGTTTTATTTTTGCACCTTTCATTTCATTGCTATCCGTATAAACAATTTCTTGCTCTAAAGTATCACACCTCAAGTCCAGCAAATAATTTCTCCATTGTCTATGCATGAAATATGCCATAATTCCCATGACTATTATAAAAAATAGGTATCCATTGGAAATTTCAATTTGCTCATAGGAAATATCGTATAAATCTGGCAAACATATTCGTTTGAAAATCAATGACATTGACCGTTTGCAATCTCCCAACCATAATAATGGCAAAATACTAATAACAATTATATATAAATAATTAATTATTGGTTGTGTTTGCACTAGAAGTACTTCGTAAGCGTTCATTATTAGGAATAATGTTCAAATAATAGTTTTATCTTTCTTGCTATATTTTCATTGATTAAACAAATAAAAAACTAAAAAAATTACAAGGAAATTGTATATATAGGGTGTCTATCTTATGAAAATATATTAAATTTAATAATCAAATAATTTTCAATGAAATTTTTTCATTCAATACAAACAAATAAAAGAAATACTTTATTTGTATTGAAAAACATTCATGTGAATTATTTCGAAGCCTAAAACTATGCTTTACATTTTAATATCCTTAATTATACACACCATCTAAAAGATGGGGTTATATTGGTTTTGTCATTCCGTTTGTAACACATCAAAATGTTGATCATAGACCCATAAAAGTATATTTATTCTGGGTTCTTATTAAATGCTAAGACGATCTAACCCATCCGTCTGTCTGTGGAATCCGAACCAAAAGAGCTAGAGGCTTGAAATTTTACACAAATTGTGTAGGGTATAAGGTTTTTATAACCTACACAATTTTAGTGGGAAGGGTATATTAGGTTTGTGCTGATATTTGTAACGCACAATAATATTGATCATATACCTACCTTTAAGTATACCAATCGGATCAGAATAATTTCAGAGACGATTTAGCTATGTCCGTCCGTCTATCTGCCTAAATAAACATTGTAATCAAACTACAGATCGCAATTTCCAAGATAATTTGGTACATGCTAATCTATTGTGCCAGGAACGTAGCCTATTGAAAATGGTTAAGATCGATCCATTATTTCATCTAGCCCCCATACAAATGAAACGCCGAATAGGGCTTGTAAACCTTGTAATCAAAATACAGGTCACAATTTTGGAGATAATTCCATGAAATTTGACATATGAAATTTTATGGTACCGCAGACGAAACATATTGAAAATGGGTAACATCGGTCTATTATTTTACGTAGCACCCATACATCAGCACCCGCCGAATAGGGCTTTTAAGTTCATAATTATGTTTAATATTCTCGTATCTCGACAAAAAGCTGCAAAACCAAGATCTATACTAGCCTTGATTATCCTAATGAACTTTAGAATTATAGGGCCTCATTTGACTCTAGCCCCTATAAAAAGCCCCCTTCAAAATTTAACTTAAATATTAACAGTTTTTTAAAGCAATAAATGTCTTAAGTATATCTGAGGCAAGGTAAAATTCAACAAACATATATGTTTTATTATGGGAACTAAATCAAGTTTTTTCGTATACATGTGTAGGGTATTATATACTCGACCTTGCCCGACTATAACTTTTTACTTGTTTGGTATTAAAAATGGGCCATATCGGTCCACATTTTCGTATAGCCGCCATACAAATGACCCTCCAAAAAAAAACAGCTTTAACAGTCATTACTGTTTTAAAAGTGCGAGTTTAGCGATCTCTCTACTAAATTTTATGAGGATCGGTCCTTAGTTGACCCTACCCTTCCTATATTGTCCTAATAGCTTAAAAATACGAGTTAAGCGCTGAAATTCGATATAAGTAAGTTTCTTATGAGCACAAATCTCTCTGCTGAAATTTATGAGAATCGGTTTATAATTGAACCTACCCCAAGCCAAAAACTCATAATAATATCAACCCATTTACTGCATACGGTTTGATTTGATTTACTGCGAGCGGGTTTGACCAATATTCCTATGCGTTACTAACATCAGCACAAAAGAATTATACTTCTCCTTTGATGTGGTGGAGGTTATCAATAAAGCTTTACTGACTTCAATGCATTTACTTATTATTTATAATTATGATTAAAAATTAAAGTTGTTCACATTTATATTGTACATTATTAGCTGACATAAAAAGTTGTTTACTTTTTATGCACTAAAAATAATGCCACATCATTGATTAACATATTCACACATATCACTATCCCATCGTTGTTATATGAAAAACTATATTTTTTATATTTTGTTTTTAAATTTTATTCGTGTTCTCCTTAGAAGAAATATTACAAAAAAAGGTTTTCATTATATTCTTGCCACAGGCAAAAATATCCAGGAATATGTAATGAAAAAATACATTGTCCATGCTTCGTAACACTATAAAATAAGAATTTTAATTTAAACAAAAAAGGAATTAAAAAAAGATCGGTCGAGCAGCATGATAATCTCTCTCTACAATAATAATTAAAAAAAAGGTAAATTAAAACTAAAGTTGTTTGCCGCAATGTGCAACATTTCAGTTCGTTTGTGTGCTGGTAGAGAAGAGCGCTAAGGCACCGCTGGCCAAACCAATGGAGAAGATATAGTTAACGAGGGGAGCAGAGTTCTTCAACAAGAAGAAACTGATGAAAATGGTGATGGCCAAGAAGAGGGCATTGTTGTAGAAGATGGAGTAGGTGGTAGCCTCATAATCAGCAACTTCATTCTTTTTCCACAAAATACGTTCTTCCTTTTCCTTGCGGGTGACTTTCTTGTCATCGCCCATTTGACGATTGACTTCACGGGTTACGGCACCTTCACGACGTACAGCAATTTTATGTTTCAATTGGAATTTAACATTTTTGTAGGCCATGGCCATCAAATATGTGCTGGCACCAGTCATCAAGAGGAAGAAAATGGCACTTGACAATAAATCCATACTATGGACACGCCAGAAAAGCCCTAAAAGTTAAAAATATTTACATTATTATTGGAAATGTACAACTAAAATATAAACTAAAATCGGTGTCTGTCTGTAGGTCTATCGACGTGTCACAAAAACTACTTACAGATGGGGACGGCAGAGACGATGAATGCATTGCCGTAGAATAAAGCTGAAGATTTTGTGCTGACATTACGGCTGAAATCTTGCAATAAAAGCTCTTCTTCCTTGGTGAATCCAGAGGATTGTACTTTTTGTTGTTTCTTGTCGGCACCCATTTTATTTATTTGTATTTAATAATTTATTATTTGAAGCTAAAACAAATTTGAAACCAAAACTACAGCGGTTATTTTGAAGAGAAAGTGTTTTCTGCGTGACCGAACTCACCAAACGACGAATGCAAATACGAAAGCAAGTGGCTGTCAAAAAGTTAATGTGACGTGTTAACAGAGTTGCCAAGTATATTATATCATATAGCGTCATCTATGAAATGTAAACAATACTAATATTGTTATTGTTTGCAGCGACATCTAGATGTCAATATTGATGAAAAATAAGGATTTTTTAAAATTTATTGATGTGCATTTTTGATTCATGCAGTATTGCCAGAAAAATTTAACTCATGTCTTGTAGTCAAAAAAGTCTAATAGTCGAAAAAAGTCGAAATTATTGTTTGGTTGAAAATAAGTTGTTTAGTTAATAGAGATATTTATTGAATATTTTTAAAAAAAAGTCGACACAGACTGGGGTTGAACTCAGTACTTTCCGTCCAAAATTTCTTTCCTTTGGAAAAAAATCAAAAAACCTAAAATAATACCTTTTAATCCTTTAATCCCGCTGGCCAAATATTGACTCCAGGACAAAATTGTTGAGAAAAAATGTCTAAAGTAGTCAGAAAAACACGAAATAGTAGAAAATCGAAAAAAGTCGGAAAAAGTCGAAAATAGTCAAAAAGTCGAAAAAGTTGAAAAAAATCTAAAGAAAAATCGACTTTTCAAAAAGAAATCGAAAAGTCGACTTTTCGTTTTAACTTTAAAATCCTAGTAAGCTCACTTTTAAAATGTTCATAAACATTATTCCCTATATCGTCCATCCCATAACCTAAAAAATATATAGCATTCTATTTTAATATAACGGACAATTTTAAATGGATCGTTACGAACTAGTTCATGTAAATTGAGATCCTAAATGATGTATAATATAATTTTCGGTCCCATTGTGTTTTTCTAATTGAAATCAAATCTGGTAGCACCATTTTTACTTTACACACAGATGGTTTCACTTTAACAGCTGATTGTTAGTTTGTTTATTTTAAATTGTGTCAAGACTGTCAAATTCAATATATAAAAAATTATCTCACAATCGACACTGTCAAACTTTATAGAAAAAAAGCTGATTAAACCGAAACTGAGGCCACCTTTTAAGGATTCAACTTAATTGATTCTGTTGTTTTTTTACTTGTTTAAACAATTTCTATCTGTTGTTTTGAACGGTTTATAATTTTAATTTTGCTGCGTTTTTTAATTTAATTTATATTTTTATAAGTTATTTTAAAAAAAGTGTATTATTCAAATATACATTAAGTTTAAAGTATTTTGCTAAAGATTTTTATTTTTTATTAAATTTGTATCAGGTAAAACTACATGATGACCCAAATTTAACGAAGAGGAATGATCAAAGTCCAAATTTTGTATTTTGTACTTTCAGTGACAAATATGCAGTTGGCAGCTACAAGGTCATTCACAAGATTGCTCTGCAGGCCAGAGACACTTCTACGTTGTATGTCCTCAGCATCAGCTGGAAAATTAACTACAGTAGAAGTAAATGATAAAACCGGCGTAGCCGTTTTGACCATGAACCGTCCACCCGTAAATGGTTTGAATTTAGAATTGTTGCGTGACATACACAATTCGATTGAGGAAATTGAATCGAACAAATCTCGTGGATTAATCTTGACATCGGTATGTTTATGATATAATGGCTAGAGCTTTTTGTGTAATCCATTGTAACTATTTAGTCTTCCAGCACAATATTTTCTGCCGGTTTGGATATTATGGAAATGTATAAACCCAATCAAGATAGATTAAAAGAATTTTGGACTACTTTACAAGATACCTGGTTGGCTTTGTATGGCTCTAGTGTACCAACAGCGGCTGCCATAAATGTAATAACATTTCATTGAACAAGTTTGAAAATAAATTAACAAAATTAGTATTGTTTTAGGGTCACTCGCCTGCTGGAGGTTGTCTTTTGGCTACCAGCTGTGAATATCGTGTTATGTTGCCTAATTACACAATTGGCCTTAACGAAACCAAATTGGGTATAGTAGCACCTAAATGGTTTATGTACGCCTTTTGTAATGTCTTGCCTCGTCGTGTTGCTGAATTGGCCTTAACTCAAGGCAAAATGTTTAGCAGTGAGGAAGCTCTTAAAGCGGGCCTTGTCGATGAGTTAGCACAAACAAAGGAAGAAGCTTTGGCTAAATGTGAGCAATTCTTTGGCACTTTTGCAAAAACTAATCCCTTTGCTCGCGCTATGACCAAACAACAATTCCGTTCAAAAGATTTACAACAATTCGAAGATGAAAGAGCACAAGATTTAGAAGCTTTTATATTCTTTATTAATCAGCCCAATGTACAAAAAGGTTTAGGCCTTTATTTGGAAAGTTTAAAGAAGAAATCCAAGTGAAACACGAGACTGAAATAGAAAAAAAGTTCTGAGAATCCTATATTATTTTTAAATGCATTTATTTGTATATTTTTATATAGATAAGAACACACAGTTATAAAAAGTATATATTTGAATTAAATGAATTATTATGTTAACTCCTTCACATACCTAGCCTTCTTCATTAAGTAGTCCCTCACGTACTTCATGTTGCAATGATTGTAGATTTTCAGTCATCAAATCTAAATATGTGTTAATCTCTAGAACTTTTGCCCGATTGCGTTCCAGTTCATCTCTGTAAGAAGAAATATAAATGGAGTTAAAACTTAAGTTAAACAAATTTCGTTTATTTCATTATAATTAATTTAAAATCTTTTTTAGTTTTTTTTTGGACCTAAATGTTCATAATTGATGTTGACCGTATGAACACTTACAAACCAAATTACTCTTGCTCAGAGCATCTTTAAATGTTCAAATAACAAATGTTATTAACTTAGACACATATTTAAGAGAATGTCTAAACCACAAGATTGTCTTTCAAAATACGGTTTATTTAACATGAAAAAAATGATAGAGTAAAGTGTTTTGAAGGGTAATTCAAAACAATCTCAAAAATATAACATGAATGAAATTCAGTATAAAACCACAAAGTAATAAATAAACCACAATGCATAAACCAAACTATAAAATCTAAACTAAACCACAAAACCTTAACGAAACCAAACCAAAAAAGTGAATGAAGTTGAAAATCATAAATAAAAAACGATTACTAAATGAAACTTACTTATTCAATTTATCGATCATGTTATCAATGAAAGATTTGCTGCGAGTCATTAAACGATCTTCACGTTCATCGATACGCTGTGTATGATAGTCCTTCATGCCGGCTATTAAATTGGCTATAGCTTCTCGATCTTCCATGCAATTTCTCAGTGGCTCAGGAACACCTTCAAAATCTTGCAAAGCCAATTTCGTGGCAATATAACGATTGACAATTTCGCCCAAATTTTCCGCGAAATGTAAAGCAATATCACGCAATTGCCCAAAATAAGTTTGAGCTTGTTCGACAAATTTTGCTATCATCTCCTGAAGACGTCTTTGGAAAATAACAATTGTTTCCTGAAATTATTAAAATTCAATGCACTCTTATTAACAGCACTGCTTTTTGCATATTTAACTTACTTCTGTTGTCTCATGCAAATGCAGTTCCTGACTCATTAATTGCTGCCATACTTTATTGACCATATCATCAAATTGTACTGCTATACGATCCAATTTATCTGAATACTCCAAACTTTCTTCCGTTTCCTCCTCTTCACCACGTATGGCTCTACTTTCTAAGTACTTGTGACATGCAATCGCTTCTTCGAATATATTTTCCTTATACTGTTGAAATTCTTCCAGGATCTTGTGTCCCATTTGTTGTACCTCCAAGTGTCCTTCTTCCATGCTGCTGGTAAATTCCTCAAATTCTTTCTGACGTTCTTCAAATTTCTGTAAACCTAGCTTATAGATTTCCTGCGTTAATTCGAAAATATCTTTATCATATTCTTCGGCCAAATCATCGGCTGGTGAGCCGACCATCATAAGTATGCGCCCATCATCGTCTCCCTTCCACAATGACTCGTAGAGTTGATGTTCGTTTAAATGTTCGACGAAACTTGATGATAGACGTTCCGCATCTTGTTCTTCTTTAGCTTTTTGAGCACGAGTTTGAAGTTCGATCTCTTCGTTAGCTTTAATTTCACGAAGTTCCCTACTGTAATTAGGAAAGTATAGATTTTTAGAAAGTTACTACATATAGGTAAAAGCAAAGTATTAGAAGTAGTCCGACACTTTGGCAGTAGTAACTAATTCTAAGCATTTCAAAAAATGTTTAATTTTTTTAAAGAATTGTTGCAGAGAATATTATATTGAAAATACATAAGTATGACCAAAATCCGGAAGTATTTTTCTATTCAAAACAAAAATGGTCGTAAAACTATTCACAGACCATAACATTTATGAGAATTACTTAAAATTAAAGTTTTATGATTTAATTATTATTAAACTTACTAATAACGTTCTTTAGCCCTTTGGCGATCCTCATTTTTAATGGCCACATACTCATAATATTTGACATGTGGTAAAACAGCCGCAATGTAGTCCACCAAACAGAACTCTGGATTATTACATAAAGGATTTCCTTCCAAATTTAAAACTTTTAAATTTTTCAGAAAACGTAAGCGTTCAATCTGAAATTCAAGGAAATATTAAAAAAATATATATCAAGAACTTCCAGAAAAGTAAATACTTACTCCTTCAGTCGAATTTATAAGATTATTACCAATACTCAATATAATCAATTTCTCTAAAGTATCTAAATTTTCCAATTTTGTTATCATATTGCTGAATAGAGACAAAACTTCTAAGTTTACCAATTTATCCAAATTTTCTATACGTTCTATATAGTTAAAACTAAGATCTAGCTCTTTAAGATTTACCAGCATTTCAATATTTTCAATAACCTCAATTTTATTACAATTTAAGGCCAATTTGGTTAAATTTGGTAATATCCATAAATGATCTATGCGTAAAATATCTAGGAATTCAACAATATTTACATTATTTATTAATTTCAAATAAATTGTTAGTACTCACTTCTAAAATCTAAACGTAATGCTGTTATGCGTTCGTAAATTACCGGTTCCATTTGATGCAAACGTGCCTCTTCACCTTTATAGCAATCCTCTAAATATGATTTCTCGATCATGTGTTTGCTAATAATACCGGGTTCAATTTCTGGATATATAATTTCCTCCAGTGATTTAAGATTATCGATCTTTTTATTGTTATCCATTGTTGCCTGAGCCATATTCGATTATAAACTATTTATATTTAAAGAAGAGTGTACAATGTAACGTTTTTAAAAGTTTGATTTGTTTGTTGGTTGCCAAGGTGTTTTCAATGGATAGAAATCTATTCCGTGGTACTGTCCGGTTTCATTTATGTATATGCAGCAAGAGTCTCTGTTTCAAGGTGGAATACATTTTTTCCACATACATTTTTTTACGTTCCGATTGATTTTAATTTATAAATAACAATCGGGCAACTTGGTGTTAATTGATCCCCTACATTTACAGATCTACAGATTGATATTATACTCAGAATGATAAACTTTAATGAGATTTGTGGAAACCCCTAAATGTCAACATTATGGAAATCACCCTGATGTCAAAGATTTTTGAAGAGAATGAAAGGTACATAGAAAAATGTATTGACAGTGTAGAGAAATGTACTGAACCGGCAAGGGCATTATCTTAGAAATTGCACAATTCAATTCAATTCATATCCAAAAGATCTGTCGTTTATTAACTCTCTTCATGAAGAGAGCCATACGACTGTCAAATTTTCCATCCGTATTCTCTTCCAGTGTGTGATGGTTTCATTACATATTGCGTTTAGAGTCTAAAACTTTAGACGATCCCATCCGTACACTTCTACACAAAATTTTGACAGATCATATTACTTTTGTGATCGTGTAAAGCTTTTGATAAAGACATTTGTGATGTAGTATAACAAAGATAAAGAAAGGAACTAATGGGTCTTACAGACTTGGTGTCTGTTTGATCAGCTGATCCAGTTTTTTCAAGGATAGATCGATGGCAGTCGGAATCTTACTTTGTTAAAGGCAGCTTTTGATTTGTGCTGTAGTAAACTTTTATTTTAACTCAGAAGTAACAGCAAATTTTTCATAATAATAATTTCATTGAATTATCTCCGAAATTGCGACCTGTAGTTTGATTACAAGGTTTACAAGACCTATTAGCGGTACAGTTGTATGGGGTCCAGGTGAAATAATGGACCGATCTTAACCATATGCTTCAATATGCTTCGTCCCTGGGACAATAGAATATCATATACCAAATTTCTTTGAATTATCTTTAAAATTGCCACATGCAGTTTGATTACAAGGTTGACAAGGACGGACCGACGGACGTAGCTAAATCGACTCAGAAAATGATTCTGAGCATATTGGTATACTTTAAGGTGGGTATAGGATAAATATTATTGTGCGTTAAAAACATCAGCACAAACCCAATATAGCCTCCCCACTAAAATGATGTAGGATATAATTAAGCGTGTAGTTTTAATGGATTCTTTGACATCCTTGAATAAATTTGTCGTATTAATGTCATTTTGGTCATTCTTATGTTTGTAGAGGCATTTATTGTATTTATAGGGGCTGTTCTGTTTGTCGATCTTAAACATTTCTTAGGGTATCGCTCATGAGTTTAATCTAATTTTCTTCTTTTAATAACAAGCCGGAATATGGAGATTAGCAACTAGGTGAAGGTATCATATTGAGTTAAATGGCTTTCTAATGTAGGTACTTGCCAAGCCATTTTTTAATCATTGCAATTCTAATAACATCAGTGTGAATGATCTTGTGAACTTTCGACAATTTAATATCATTTGCTTTATATTTTCCTAATTATTTATTTTAATTCACTATTCAGTGGAAAATTAAATATTTTTTTAAATAAAAAATGCAATATCTAAAAATAATATTTTTAAATTTAACAGTCTACTAAATACCGATTACTTAGCACGAAATATTTACCATTTCTTGATATTGTTTTGGCCAATTCCGCATTTACACAGTTTCCCATGGTAACAACAAGAAATCAAACCAAAATTTCTTTTAAATAAACCACCCTTAAAGAAGTCTTTCACGATTTACATAGAGCACTTTGTTTAGTTCAGTGACACCCACCGTAAGGTGTTCATTTCTTGCCATTTATTATAATTTAAAAGATAAATAAAAGCTAAACGATATAGTCGAATAATACACAAAACAATCTTAACAGGTGCAATAGTTTCCCCAAAACCAGGCGATTCACGTTTACATATTCGCTGTTGTTGTATTATATGTATTTGATGGTGTTTAATGTGGTCGGTCGGTCGGTCGGTGGCTATTTGGTCTAGTGCATTTTAAAACGGGGTAGTTAAAACTTAATATCGTTTTTTTGTTATTTTAATTTAATTTAACGTCCGGTGTGCGTGTCTAGTCCTTATAGACAACACGCTCCTTCGTTTTTTTTGCCTCGTTTACTCTCGTTTGTTTTACTCACTTATACACTTGCAAATACAAACATATGTTTGTCCTTTCGCTCTTGACGTCTTGTAAAAGTAATGTAACTCTCTGATGGCTAGATCCGCTGAAAAAGTCTTGGCAACGTCTATACTAGTGCTAGTTACATTCGTGGTTGTTGTGGTATCAGTTTTGTATGTTTTTCTTCTTGATAAAAAATAGTTTCAAGTGCCACAAATTGTAAAGAAAGAATTTTATACAAATTTAAAATAATATCGTTTTTTTTTTTTAAATAAAGTTAAAAGTGAAGAAAACTAACTGTAATATAATGTCTAATAAAAGTGTTTTAAAGTGAAAATATTAAAAAAAAAGTTAAAAAAACGAATAGAAACCCTTGTTGTTGGTCATAAAATCCGACAGCAGAAAAGTTTTATTTTAACTATAAATTAATTTTGATTTAATCGATAAAAAGCAGTAATTAAATCCTGGTGAAAAAAATACGTGAAAAACAATCAGCCCTTTGGACTATTGATCCATACATTTTCCAAACTCTCATTCGATGATATTTTAACAAGGAGTAAGTAAAGTG
The DNA here is from genome assembly GCF_022045245.1 of Lucilia cuprina. NCBI lineage: Eukaryota > Metazoa > Arthropoda > Insecta > Diptera > Calliphoridae > Lucilia > Lucilia cuprina. The sequence continues at coordinate 52,525,733 of NC_060950.1, read as the reverse complement.
TGGTGACAAAATATATATATTTTTTTAATTAAATTCAAATATGTTTTCTAGTATATGTATAAAAATAACGTGTTAAAATGTACATATTCAAACTTATTGCAACTATACTATCTTTTTGTGGTAAAAATCGGTTAGAAAGTTTGTATACAAGTTGATTTTTTATTAATGATGGTAATTATTTCAAAAGTAATTGTGAATTTTTCAACAACAAGGGACAGACAACGAAGAATGTGTGACATACTTTTCGTTAAGTATTAGTTTGAGTTCTAAATTTTAATGTCCTTTAAAAAACACAATAAATAACTTCGTAAACAATAGTTAATAGTAATTGCTGCTTTTGCTCATCATCAACCAGAAAATTATTACATTTTATTATTGATTTCTTATTATTAGATTTTGCCCATTCCCTAAGAAAATGGTATTGTTTTTAAATTATGGTCAAATGGGTATGAAGTCTTTTTAAAATTTTTATCAAATGGAAAATAAAACTAACTTCTATTCTCATTTTTTGTACATGTAGTAATCTTAGGGCCAATCTATTGGAGAACGATTAGGGATTGTTTTTGAGTTCTTAGTTCATTTTGTTTGCTAGTTTAAGCGTCCAATGGTGGTGATTTAAACTAAAGCAAAAAATGCCAAAGTGTTAACAGCTGATGCAAAAAAATAAGTGCAATTTTGATAAAAATAAAGATTAAATGTTTGATTTACTAAGTTATGGAGACTTTAAAATACATATACAGTGAATCAATTAAGTAATTTGCCTTTGTAAAATTTTATAAATTTTTAGAAAAAAACTTTATCTGAACAATTATTTTTAGCAAAATAAAGCAATTTGTTTGTTGTATTTTTTAAAGAATATCTTATATTTTAATTTTCTACTATAAAAAATAAAATCGTTATATTAATTAACGAGATTTTTGATAAAATGTGAACGTATTGTTAATTTTTTGGGTCAATAAGTATTTTGCTTTTTTAGGTTTTTTGTTCATTTTTTTAATATTGCTGCATTATTTTATATAATTTAATATTTTTATTACTCCTATATATTAGAATAAATTTTTTTAGATATTTTAGTAGTGGAGCGACTAAATTTGGACATTTCTTAACCGATTTATTACCCTATATACCTATCAGAATTTATCAATATTTGACTTAACATGAAATCTATCGCTTCTTTTATAAAACTTCGAAAATAATAAGTAATTTTGAATTGGATTCATGATATATTAGATAATCAATGGATTTGGACCTAGAAAAAATGTTTTGTGAGGTATAAATTTATATAATATAACAAAATAATCCGGGTTTTTGGTCATAAACAAAAACTACATTACGGAAACTCCATCTATTTGGGGAGTATTGTGTAAATTTTATTTAGAATTGTATAATATTGATTCTTATTCAATAAATCTAACACTAAGTACCATCCTAGCCACTCTAAGTATAGGGACATCACCATATACCACTATAGAACTATTAAATGCTAAAATTTTACACCACTTTAGTGGGGAGGGTATATTGGTTTTGTGCTGATGTTTGTAACGCACAATAATATTGGTCCTATACCCACCTTAAAGTATACCAATCGGCTCAGAATCATTTTCTGAGTCGATTTAGCTATGTCCGTCCGTCCATGTAAACCATGTAATCAAACTACATGCCGCAATTTTAAAGATAATTGAATGAAATTTGATACATGATCTTCTATTGTCCCAGGGGCGAACCCTATTGAAAATGGTTAAGATCGGTCCACTATTTCACTAGCCCCTACACAACTGTACCCCCGAATAGGGCTTGTAAACATTGTAATTAAACTACAGGTCGCAATTTTGGAGGCACAAGGTCGGCCTTGCCCGACTATAACTTCTTACTTGTTTATTTTTGTTTTATTGTTTTGGGTTTAAGAATGGTTCAATTAAAGAGATGAATCCTTCAGCTACAAGCTTAAAATAAACGTTGGACCGACTAGGAAAATGTTATTTGTATATATATGTATATATACAAAACTCATAGGAACTATGATTTGTGTTATATTTTGTCCCGATATGGTTATTTTTTGATAAACAATTTTCGTACAATAGAATTTCGGAATTAAACGTTATACGAAAGGTATAGTTAATTACAGACCGATCTAGATTTTAGTTGGCAATAAAACTTTAAATATTGTAATGATATTAGATTTATGTATGTGCAAAATTTTCGGGGAGCATTTAAATTTGTACGGGAACTATATGCAATTTCAAACCTATTATAATAATTATAGAGTATACAAAAAAAAAATGTTACGAAATCTGTTAAAATACGTGCTAAGTTTCTGAAAAATTTATTTAAGAATGAGAAAAAAGTATGTAAGTAATATGTTAATGGCATGTCTGTCATACGGACGGACAGAAATTTGCACATGGTTAAATCATCTTCGTTATCTATAAAATTTCGAAATGTATATACTTATAGGATCAGAAAATTATATTGTAGAAATTTGAAATGGAATGATATTAGAATGTAAACAAATTATGGAAATTACAATCACTGTAAATGAGGAAAAGATAAAAACCTTACCAGAGTGAAGCTGAATTTAAAAGGACTTCAAATCATAGTAAAGCTACGTACACACACACGGTTGTCAGATCTTTTAATTATACCCTACACCACTTAAGTAGGGTGGGTATATTGGGTTTGTGCTGATGTTTGTAATGCACAATAATATTGGTCCTATACCACCTTAAAGATTTTTAACTAGAGGTTGGAGATAATCCAATGAAATTTGGACATGATATATTATAGTACCGTAGACAGTACTATAGGAAATGGTTAACATCGGCTCATTATTTCACCTAGCCCCAATGCAACTGAACCCACCAAATTGGGCTTTTAAGTTCACAATTATGTTTAATATACTCGTAATTCTACAAAAGGCTGCAAAACCGAGTTCTATACTAGCCTTGATGTCCCTCATGAACGTTTAATTATAGGGCCTCATTTGACCTTAGCCCCTATAAAAGCGCCCCTCAAAATTTGATGTCCATAGTTTTATTCAGCAATAATTGGCTTAAGTATATCTTAGGCAAGGTACAATTTACATTAAATGCTTTATTATGAAAACTAAATCACATTTTATTTTTGTAACAGGTGAAAGGTATTATATGGTCGGCCTCGCCCGACTAAAATTTCTTATTTGTTTTTGTCTTGCAACGTTGTCAGAAAAAGCAGTGTAAAACAATAGTCAGACATCAAAAAATCATGTCAACACATTACGTTGGTATTGCCATATAATTGTCTGACAGTTATTATTGTCAAATGTACTAACTGTATGCATCTGACATGAAGTCATTGTAAGATTAATGTTTTCTATTCCATATACGCTGCATTAAAAGAATATATGCATCTAAAATATGCATCTAAAACAAGATCTGTTAGTTCAGACTATTTTTAGACATTTTCTGAACATTTTGCTGACAATGTTGTAAGATCTGACAACCGTGTATCACGGCTTTTATTCTTGGCTGGTAAAATTAAATTTGGTTAGTATCGGATATAATTTAAATGTTTACAAGTTGAGAAACATGGATTCAAGGAAGATTGTTAGATGCTAAATTTAATAAAGTTGACTACTTTCTAGTAGTCAACTTTAGTGTTCGAAAAATTAACTAAAAGCAAAGCAAATTTAATATAAAGACAAGTACAAGACAAATATATTCAAAAATTCGTATCAATTTAACATTGTGTTCAAATATGTTTAAAACTATTCGTGAATGGACTTCTCAATTAACCTTTTTCATTTCGCTTATTGATTTTAAATTCTAATTGAAAAAATATATATATTTTGTATAATTGCTGGAAATATGTTCTTATCTGAAGTTACATTTTAATATCATAAAAGCTTCAATATTTGGAAAAATTAAATTAATAAAATAGTCCAGCAACAATTTAATATGAATCCTGCCATACAATTGAGTTTCTTTTTCTGCGAAAAAATTATAATTAAATAACTTAACTCTTTATTTTGATCTCCGAAGAATTGCCATTTATAATTATTTTTTGAAAATGTTCAACTTATTATTACGATAACAAATAACAATAAATTTAATGAATTAGTTATTACAAATAAGTAAAGAATGTGACATTGTATATGTTCAAAGAAAGATAATCTGTTTATTTTACTGTTAACAGTATAGAGAAAAATGTTTATATTTGATTCCAAATTCACTACATCTGAAGTAATTCTCAGGAAGTAATTTTTATGTTCTTTTTTTTTTGATAGTTATCAGGAACAGAAATTCTAATACTATAGAATGCATTAATTTGACTTAAATAATATTAACACACATAAATAAATTACACGCATTTATCAATTAACTCCAAAATAAAAATTGGTTTAATTAAAACAATTTCAGTACAAAAATATATATCTTTAATTAAAAAAATGGATTCTTTTCGGTTCATTAAACGTCAATAACATCACTTCTACAGAAGGTAAAAAATTCACTTAGTGCTACTTTTGAATTGGTGTAAAATGTTATTCTTTTGGGAGTAGGGTAGAAGGGGGATCAAATGCCATAGGGGCATAGAAAAAATATATTGGTCAGTATTAGAACGTCAATAATAGTGAACAATAAGACGTAATAATATTTTCGATAATATAATTTGATAATATAATTTGAAAATAAACACCAGAACTGCCCGTGGGGCACATACGCCAAATATATGTAATGCTTGTGATGTAGAACAAAATTTGATTAAAATATAGAAAAAATCAGTAATAATTTGTTTTAATTTTTTGTTAGGTTTTGTGAAATAAACAATAAATATCTGGTTTATTATACTTTGTTTAATGAATTAAAGTGCAAAGCAGCAAAATAAGTTTTTATTTTTGTATTTTTTTCTTTTATTTTACTAATGACAAATCTGCCCCATCCCCTTGGCGCATTTACCCCATGGATGGGCGGTATTGCCGTTTTTGGTCAGTGCGAAAGAGTTAAAAAAATCATTCAAAAAATCAAAATATCATTTTACGGTCTTCATAGGTACACCTTATGAGCAGTCTATATTTTATTCTGATTTATGAAGTCAGAAGTCTTCTCAAAGTCGATAACGATCTTATGTTAAATGTACTGTTTCACAATTAATATAACCCAAATTTTCTCATTGTATGATTATATTTTTTCCAAACGATAAATTGCCAAAAATTATTTTAACGGGCAAAATATCTACAAATATAAACTCTAATTGGAGTTTGAGATATTGACCCTACAAGAATCTTTTGTTTCTTATGTAGAGTATCACTGAGAGAAGAAGAATTGGTGGTTCAAGACCCCTCCCCCAAAAATACTCTCGCCATCTTTTAAGTTGGGGTACTGCCATAAAGAGTATGGTCCCGTTCTTATCTTTTACAGATATGTTGTAAATTGCATGTTTTCCGAAAAGTCTTCCCCACTAGACCCAAAATGTTTTAGATACCCATTCCTTGTCCTCTTTCCTGACAAAGCTTGCCGGATCATTGAAAATTGGAGTCATAATAATCCATTCTCTGTCATTATATGAATGGTGGATAATGGTAGATAATGCTGTTACTAACAGGATCATTATTGTCATATCATACGAACAGAGTGGCTTTCCCATTTGTACTGGAGTATTGTTTCTTTCCATAGTGAGTTTTAAATCGCCTATTAAGTAGTGATCACTGGCTAGTAAAGTAAAACTCATGTTAGACTCTCTTAGACTATGCCGTCCCATTACTCTATTAAAATCGATGTTTTCCCTTCTAATAATCGCATTCTTATCGCCCATTATGTCTTTGCGATAATAATGTTGTTGTTGTAATGTTGTTTATAACCCTGTACAATGTTTCATAAAATAAATATAAATTTCATTGACTTCAGTGGATATGTAATGATGGCGTCTATATTGTGTTACTGATTTAATTTATTATCGATTGCTGGGAAAGGCTAGGTGAAAACAAGGACCGAATTTTAAAACATTCAAAATTTAGGTTCTGTTGTTAAATGACAAGGTTTACATGACCTGGTATATGATGTTTTTGAATTAGTTTTCTTAAAAATAATTCTCAAAACTAGTAGCGAAATTGTATGGTATGTGACATACGATTTGTTGTTTCAGGTTCTTTAATGACAATGTTATTCCAGGTGGTGTAGTTTCTATATTATTTAACCTAAATTAACGCAACTATCATTTGTATCTTTGTCCGGTTATAATTAATGCTATGAAGTAACAAACTGATATACATATTACTCATTTATTTCAATAGTGGCTTAACTCAAAAACACATAATCTTGAAAAAAAATCTACGTAATTATGTATTCAAAAAACATTAGTACGCTAGATGTTTGATCCAAATTTGGAGTTATGACACTATAGAAATAAATGAATAATATGCAAGAACATTATACAAAATTCCAGCGTACAAACATCTAATTATGTGTAGGTGTGAGTTATGGGCTTGTTTTTTATATATTTTATCTATTTCCGGTACTATGTTCTAGTTCTAAAATCAAAAAGTATGCCACATGGATAACGACAATGACCTTGAATATAAAAAAAAATTGGTTTACTTTACTAAATAATTATTGACATTAAAGAATGTGTTCAAAAAACAAGTAAAATGTGTTTAATATTGATTGATTGATTAATTACAACGTGTTCGCATATCAAAGAAATTAGAGCCTTTTAAAAATGTAGAACAAAATAAAAAAAGTATGTATATAAAAACTATTCTTCAAAACGAATTTATTCTGAAAACACTATCAAAATCTGAGTAATTTGTATACTATGTATTAAAGGCGGATTCGAATGTGATGTTAAACAGTCAGTTTGTGACTTTTCAGATGAACTTCATAAGACAAGTAAATTTCTGAAATGTAGAGACACAGAAGTTGGTTGTCCGATTTTATAGTCTAGTTTACAGTCTAGGCTATAGTGTAGTCTATAGTCTAGGGTATAGTATATTCTATAGTCTAGTCTATAGTCTAGTATATAGTCTAGTCTATAGTCTAGCTTATATTCTAGTCTAGTCTATGGTCTAGTCTATAAACTGGTCTATATTCTAGTCTAGACTGTTGTATAGCATGTCTAGTCTATGGTCTAGTCTATAGTCTAGTCTATAGTCTAGTCTGTAGTCTAGTCTGTAGTCTAGTCCATAGTCTATTCTATAGTATAGTCTGTAGTCTAGTCTATAGCCTAGTTTATAGTATAGTCTATAGTCTAAGCTATAGTCTAGTCTATAGTCCAGTTTATGGTATAGTCTATAGTAAATTATATAGTCTATTCTAGTTTATGGTATATAATCTAGTCCATGGTCTAGTCTATAGTCTAAATTATATAGTCTAGTTCTATGGTATAGTTTAGTTTATGGTCAAGTCTATAGTCTAGTATATAGTCTAATCTATATTCTAGTCTAGACTATAGTTTAGTATTGTCTTTACTCTAGTTCTTATTCTAACCTTTAGTCTAGTCTATAGTCTAGTTTATATTCTAGTTTTTAGTCTAGTCTATAGTCTAGTATATAGTCTAGTATATAATCTAGTCTATGGTCTAGTCTATAGTCTAGTCTATAGTCTAGTCTATAGTCTTGTCTATAGCCTAGTCTATAGTCTAGTCTATAGTCTAGTCTATAGTCTAGTCTATAGTATAGTCTATAGTCTAGTCTATAGTTTAGTTTATAGTATAGTCTAGTTTATAGTCTATTGTATTGTCTAGTCTATAGACTATGGTTAATTGGACAATTTGTTTAGTACTTTAAAACCTAAAAAACGTTATAAGTTAGTTATTTGTTTTAAATGTCCATCTTCCTTGCCAGATATAGATTATATTTAACATTATGTTTCCATAAAATTCAAATATTATTGTTCTAAATTCTTTAGTAATTTAATTTTTAGCATTTAAATGACCGAACTATGAATCGTTATATAACCTTAAGTCAACTGGGTGATGGTACCTATGGCACTGTAGTGCTAGGACAACGAAAAGACACTGGAGAAAAAGTTGCCATTAAACGCATGAAAAGAAAATATTATTCATGGGAAGAAGCAATGAATCTGCGAGAAGTCAAAGTAACAACAAATTTCTTTTTAAAATCGTATGTTTATAATATATTTGTTTTTCTAACAGTCTCTCAAAAAACTATCCCATCCAAATATTGTGAAACTTAAAGAAGTTATAAGAGAAAATGATACATTATATTTTGTATTTGAATATATGAAAGAAAATCTTTATCAAATGATCAAAGATCGTGAGACTCACTTGCCAGAACCAACCTTAAAAAGTATATTATTTCAGGTAAGTTTCACTGAAACTAATCGCAATCTCTTAAAGTAGTTTTTCATAATATTTTAATTTAAGGTTTTTACCGGTTTGGCTTTTATGCATCGACATGGATTTTTTCATCGTGATTTAAAACCCGAAAATTTACTTTGCTCCGGTCCAGAACTAATAAAGATAGCTGATTTTGGTCTAGCAAGGGAAATACGCTCAAGACCACCCTTTACCGATTATGTGTCAACAAGATGGTTAGTGTTATTTGTGAAGAAATTATATATAATTTAATTATGTTATTTTCTTAAAGGTATCGGGCTCCAGAGGTTTTATTACACTCAACCACTTACGGCAGCTCTATTGATATGTGGGCCATGGGTTGTATTATGTCTGAATTATATACATTTCGCCCCTTATTTCCTGGGAGCAGCGAAGTTGATCAACTTTATAAAATATGTTCCGTTTTAGGGACACCAGATAAGGTAAATTGCTGTTAACTGTTGGCAGTGATAAATGGATATATAGTTGGAATGTTGTCTGAGAAAAATATATTTCGAATAATGTCTCTGAATTATAGATGCTTCCTAAATACTTAATTGTTATATGTTTGCTCTGCATTAGATTTCTTTTCTAATTTGTCAAAAGACATTACGCATTGATATTTCGTTAGTAAATCAAGATTTTTGATATACCCTCTGATATTTTGATTATAGTTATAAGATTTCGCTTCGTATTCATTAGTTTCTTTAAATCCGTCTAGTACATTAAATATTTTGATATACTATTGTGTTCCACGCAGTCTTCTCGGAACCTTAGAGGTAATTTTTATGCCTCGTGTAGAGTAATTTTAACTAGCATTTTTTTAATTATTAAGATAATCTCTCTAATAAATTGCGGTCTTAACTAATGGTTTGACCTACCTTACATAACTATATCAAGTGCAAATCTTAGATTCAGAAAGCAGAACTTTATAATCGAAGAATAAACAAAAAATTCAAAGAGGCTTCTTAGACGACGGTCCAAACACTGTTGCAGGTACTGTCTCGGAACATGTATCTTAATGAATTTTTAAAGGAAATTGAATCTTAAAACTCTTGTCTCCTCAACAAAACTATTAAGAATTTTAACCCAAAGTCCATTGAAACCGAAAGTGAAGTTAGTAAGTTTAAAAGGAGGTTGTATATTAATCAAATCCAAAGGAGTACAATTAGGCCGCTATCGGACCCTTTGTGCTCGGCTTAACCTGTGGCTCAGGTGGTAATTGAAACCACCATTTCTTGTATACCAGACTAGAATACTAACCACTTACCCCCGGAACCACTGAAAGCCTGTGGCTTCCGGGGAATATTTAATACATAATTTTACATATGTATGTACATAATCTATTTTTTAGAATGATTGGCCCGAGGGTTACAGATTAGCAGCAGCCATACATTTTCGATACCCCGACTGCGTGCGAGTACCTTTAAATTCGATAGTAACACGATGCAGTCAATCTGGTTTGGATCTACTTGAAGATTTGTTGCTCTATGATCCAGATAAAAGACCGACGGCACAACAGAGTCTTAAATATCCATATTTTAATGCTATGAAACGTATATCACCAGCAGCAGCTACAAAGGCCAATGTCAAGTTGACTGCCAAATATGGCAACAACTCGAATTTGACACATAATTTGTCAAGCAATGTGCTTCCGGTGCAAGAGAAACTACAAACTCTTACCGAAATAATACAACGTAGTAATATGAATAATAAAAATAACAACAACAATAATAATATCAATAATAACAACAATAACAATACCGATATCTCAGCGGCCAATTTAAGTAGTTCAAAAAATGGTCATATTATAGTACAACAAGCCAAAAATGTCAGCCAAATACCGAAAATAAGTTTTCTAACAATGAACTCAAATGATTTGATAAATCCACCGCAACAAAAATTTCAACAAAAATCCCTAAACGAATCGGGATCAGTGAAAAGTGAAACAATACGTTATAATACAATATTGGCACCCTCGAGTAATATTTACCTAAGTACCGGAAATCTTAATCAAAGTACTGATAATTTGTCACGTAATGAATCGATAAACGATATATTTCTAAATCGTAATATATCGCAACTCTTTGGCTTAAGTCAAACTCCAGCCTCAAACGTACAGCCACAACATCCGAATGTGTCATTTCACAGTAACAATGTTATGGGTAATCGGGGCAACAATGCTATCTATGTCAATGGCTCACGAAATTATGCACTTTACGAAACTGCAGCCAAAAATGCTAAAAATTCAGCAAAAATTGGTGGTTACTATGTTTATACGAGACCATCACAAGATTATGGTTTAAATGAATCTAGCAAAGTTTATAATATGTTTTCAAAGGTGGGTGTGAAACAAAATAATCCTCCGGCAGAGCTGATCGTACGCAACTCCTATGAACCCACTTTAATGGGAAGTAAGGTGTTTGCCAGTAATGAGCGTTTATCGGCACGATCACAAATCGGTCGTTATGGCGCAAATCGAAAGGAAAGAGAAAATGATATGTTTTTGGATACTGATGAATCTAACTATGAGAACAATTCTAAACACAATGAAAATGATGACGAATTGGATACAATATTGGGGTAAATGGGAAAATTTAAAAGTGATCTCTTAAAAAATTAAAAACTATTGCATTTTATCCACTTTTTAGTACGAAACTTAAAAGCTCGGCGAAGAAGCAAAGAAATCTTAAATCAAATATTCTCTTAGAAGATCTTTTTGGTCATCTATCAATGGATTCAGATGTGAGTGATAACAAGTTTCCAGATCAACTGGTCACGGATCGTACATCGAATATTCCAATAAAAAAGCATACGAATCCTTTGAGTAGTATCGAAGCAAATAACGGCAGTAGAACAGATTCTTTTGCAACAACTGCGTAAGTCTAGTATTGTATGAAAATTAGTTTTGTTCGTGTTAAATATTTGCTTTCTAATAATTTATTGTTAAAAGGTCATTTTATTCATTGTTATCATTATTGCTTTCTTTTCTTTTATTTAATTTTATCATTATTACACCTCATTGATCATTTTATGTGTTTATATGTGGTAAATAGAGACCTTTCACCCAAAGATCACAACAATTTGTATTCGAATGATGAAGACGATTGCCAATTTTGGCCCATAAGGTAAAAACTATATAACAATAAATTTGTTTTTATTTAAACCTTATTTGCTATAGGAGTTAGAAGTTGTGTAGATATACATTTATGACCATAATTCATCACGCAGTACATACATATTTAGTAAATTTGTAGATTGATTAACAATTACTTTATCTTTAAATTAGTTTTAAATTTTTATTTATTATTTATGTCATTTATTTTATTATTGAGTTGGATTTTCCCCTAATAAGTAGTGCATTAATCATATTTACTCTCTGAGAGAACAACCATGTGAACTGACATCTTCACTATATTCAGCGTTTGTCGACTTGGAGACGGCATTTGATACCCTTAATCACGGGGTTATGTAGAAAGCTCTTTCGATATAATGTTATGTCTAGTCATGAGTTACGTTATTATGGAAAACCATGGTATTGTCTAGAACTACAGACGATATTTCTATACTCTTTGTTAACTTTGTCCGAGAAGCATCCGGATCTTACAGAGTTATCCGGTAAAGCACGAATGAATGTTTTGAAAATTTACGTGTTTAACATAAGAGGATTTTAAATTATTCTGGCGAATAAAGAAAACCACTTAATAATTTTGGGGAACTGAATTAGGTGTGGAAATCTTCAATAATTTCATGTGTTAAGATAAACATTAAAAAAAATTATGGTTGCTAGCCCTAAAAACATCATTGCACTGCGTACAAACAGTCAAGTTAAGCCCAGTCATCAGATATAGTTTTATACAGTATTTGATCCAACATGTTGACATGAGAAATCTCAAGATGTCATTAAGCTTAGTACCAGATATTTAATCAATTTTTGGATATGAAATAATTGATAAGAAAACTGTTTCTCATTACCGACTTGCATATCTGTCTTGTTGCCAGTGTTCAGATATATCAAACTCGATACATAGCGCTCATTTTGGGTTATAAGGTCTTGTAGGTTTTTCTTGAAAAAGGCCACAGCAACAACATATGCCTAAGTTTAGACTGGGGGCAGTTGACTTAAAATTTAGCAAGTCTATATATTTTTGATCTGCAACTTCCGGATAAGTTAATCATCTCAGGCAGATATGCCCATTATATGAAGGAGGATGTAGAATATAGTATTCAATACTATTAAAGGACTATTTCATAGAGCACCTGATATTCTTTTATTGTTGTGAATAGTACCAGGTTTGTCGTGATTAGTTTTACTCCTAGTCGTTGGACATTATATCATTAATCATATCTGGGAACATTTCTGGTACCAGTATTAAACATCGTCCAAATAAGCAACAACTTGTATCCCTATGTCCAGTTCAATAAAAACACTGAGCTAAAGTAGTGAAGAGATTACACATTCTGTGGTGTGCCTGGTTCCACTTGCTTGGACTTAATGCTATTACCAAGACTTTCCTTGGACTTTGGTTGGTTAGTTTTCTAATTTGTTAGACTAGAAGTCATGGGTTTAAATCCCAACTGAGACAATGGCAAGTCAGAGGAAAACAGTTTTGGATTCGATTTAGCTGTATGAGCCATTCAATTAGATAATTGACTAATTGGACGGAAGTCTTTCGTATTTTCATGACTTTATTAAAAGATGTCGTTGGAGAATGTAAGATTATATATGTTGAAAAAAAAATATTAAAATTACGTTGAATTGCTAGCTTAAATTATATAATAGAAGCATGCGATCTATTTCTTCAAAATTCTTACAAAAATTCTGCAGATTCCACAGAAGATATTTGAATTAGATAATAATCATAATTCTTTTTTTATTAAAATGTAGAAGCTAACTTAGTTCTTATATCAAACTGGAAAATTATAGTTACACAAAATTAGTTTCACCTAAAGAGTATACAACATTTCTGACACGCACTGCATTTCATAATACATTAACATCACTTTATTTTATTAATTTTCAGCATTTTATTAAACAATTATAAAATCATGCAATAAAATTCAAGTTGCAAAGCCCTTTTTATACTAAATTATTTTTGGTTGTATTAGTTTTTCATTATTTTCAATAAATGAAGTTTATTAAATATGAAATCTTCTTTTTAGAGCCAAATTTCAGGGAAACCAAAACACGCAGTTCCCCTGGGATGAAACAAATAAAACAGAGGATGAAAAACTAACAGCCTGGATGGTATCCGACAATGGTAAATTGAAATATGCAAACAACATTTAGAGAATGTAGGAAAAATAATCACGAAATCGATCAACTAAACTAATTATGCTCAAAACTAAACATTTTGCAAATAGTCGACACTTGTGTATATAAAAAGAAACCAACATTTCTAGTTAAAACGTACATCCAGTAGTTACTGCAAAAAGTAAATGACTTGAATATTTACTTTGAAACGCCTTAAATAAGACACAAACAAACAAAAAAATTATGTTTACCATTTAAATTTCATTTAGAGTTAGGATCCATTTTAGAAAATTGTACAACAAATGGAACGCACTGTTTTCATAACCAACAACTACAACAGCCGACATATCATCAAGAAAATATAACAGCTATTCGTTAAGGACTTCTTCATCCTTGTACCTGAATAATTAAATAAATAAATAATAAGTAGTAATTTTTAAGCTTTAACATTTAAAAATTATTACCGTATTCCTAATTTCTGAGGAATAATATTTTAAATCTGCAAAAAGCCTGGAATGATCGATAAAAAAATCCAATGTGTTGTGTTAACATTTTAAATTGATTTATTTTAATGAAGTTTTACTAAAATTTTTGTCAAATTATCACAAACTATCATCAAGATAATCTACTCCAAACTCTTTTAATAATTTTTTAATTATTCTCAATACAGTTCGACTCAATTTTAGAATTCAATTTGCATGTCATTTTTTGAAAAAGTTTTGTCATTTTATAGTCTCTTGGCTTCTGCATTAAAAATTACTACTTCGATTAGTCTGGTGAGACCTCGATCAGTGTACACTAAACAGGTATATGCAATCGAACAGCTGATAATTTTTTTGTTTTCTTATTTGCATACCTTCTCTGTCAAAATATGTTTTTGTTTATTTGAAACAAAATAAAATTTTAATAATAAAAAAATTTAAAATGTTTAGTTTGTAAAAAAATAATATTGTTTGCACAAAAAATACATTTCAACCATCTTCCGCATTGCGCCCTTTCTGAGGTCCGCTGTCTTTAGCCAAACTTCATCCGTTTAGAATAGAACTTTAATGGCACAAATCAGGTCATTCCAGATATCAACTATCCCCCGTATTGCGCACGTTGAGAAGGCTGTCTTTAGCCACACTTTGGTAGCCACAACACAACTTTATTGGCACAAATCAGGCCAATTCAGATATCAACAATTTTTAGTATTGCGCCCGTTTTCGCCCACTTTCGTTTGCCAAACTTTTGTAGCTAAAGATACAAATTTCGTGGCACAAATCAGGTTATTCCAAAATCTTGCTTTTGTCAGGTCCTCTGCCAATTCATCTGTAGCATTTACCAATAGCATCCACCTTAATATAAGTATATAAACATGCATATCCCTTAAAATTCCATTTAAATCACTGCATGTTTTTTGAAATAAAATTAAGAATTTTTTTAAAATACAAACATCAAAAAATATTTTAATTTATTTTGACATTGAGCTCATACAATTACAAAAAAAAAATACATGTTGTTTTTGTATTGTTGTAGTGATGCATATACCTATTTAGTGTACCCTGACCTCGATTAAGTAAATATATCTCAAACCAAACATACCAAATGCGTCTGATTAAAGAAAAATAATAACTCACGAAACTATTACTTCTTAAAGAAAAAGAGAAGTTAGACCAAATAGACAAATGGCTAATTCCGAAGCGCACACTTTGGTATATAAAGTTGAACGCACACCATTAACACTTGTCAGAAAAATGTGTCAGAACGTACTTTTTTACCAAGAATTATGACCTCGGTTAAAGGGTACAATTTTGCAGTTTTAGATGTAAGTACCTTGGCGTAATTTTGGACTCCAAGATCTAGCGGCAGTGTAAAAAAACCTGTTTAAAGTGAAACAATCATATACCTGACATTGTATGCGGGTGTCATTTAATATATATTGACCCACTACTTATACAATCACATATATTGTTGATGAAGTACTCGTGAAAATATCTTTCGACATTATCCATTAGTGTAAACTGAAATCATATAAAGATAGTTCTAAAGGTGTCAAAAAGGTATTGGCTTGGTACTTTTTGTCGAGTGGGTAACGATTTTATGTCATGATCGGAAGATTGCATAAGTTTTAAGTCCGAGGACAAATACTAATATTCACCTGATCGAACATGACCAACAAATGGACAACAAATGAAACGAAACGACTTATAGAACATGAAGAAACCTTGACGCTCTTGGATAAGATTTCTTAAAGTCGTATGTCAGATCCTAAGGATTGGCCACGTTATAATAGATTTAAATGATCGATTGACAGGCTGGGACATTTTCAGACTAGACTCCTTCAGACTATACTGCCAAATATGTTCTCTCGTGTACTAGCACACAGTCTAGTCAATATACTTATCCACAGACTAGTCAATATGCTTTTACACTGTTAGGTCCATAGACCTGTCAGTAGACTAATCATATACAAAAGGCGGGTTCAAAGACTTTGAAATGTAATTCGGTAAATTTAAATGAAAAAGTACTATTTTTGAGAAAATTTAGTACCCCTTAAAAATTTATCCGAGTATTGAGTTTATGTAACCAAAATAAAATGGATTGGTAAATATTTTGGAAAACTAGTGATGTATGTACTTCTTTGAAATTCTTTTAATTTTTGACGAAATTTTGAAAATAGAGTTTATGATATCTTGATAGTTAGTGAGAATGAGATGAATAAAGAGTAAGAAAATAAACTCTTAATTTTAAGTGAATTAAGTGTTTCTGTGATAAAAACAAAACTAAATAAACAAAAACTAAGTTAAAAAGAAGAATTTAAAATTAAAAAAGAAAATAAAAATAGAAATTTAAAACCTAAATGTTTTGTATGTATGATTGTAGTAAAATTACTATGTATTTATTTATTGTATTGTAATGTAATGTAAGAGTATTTTAAAGAGATAGAAAGTAAGAGAGCAAGAGATAAAATAAAAAAATAAAAACAAAACAAATTGTAAATAAAATATTATTGTTAATGTTCGAAAATTACAAATCTGTTATTTTTGTCTTGTGATTATGTTTGTTGTTGTTTTGCTTTTAATTATTTTTTGTTCTAGAAATTTTTTAGAATTTCAATTTAACGGCGATGTGTAGGTGCAGGCCATTCTTCGACTACTGGTGCTACAACAGCATGTCCTGTCAACAATGTAGGCGACTCACGACGCACCTGTGCTGAGAAACCCAATAGGGGATCAGAGCTATAATCAACAACACGACGATGACCATCGGGCTCCACAAGAGAATAACGTCCTGTTACGTATTCACCACGACGATGTTCAAATTGATCTTTTATATCTCCGGTGTGGCTGTCATGTACAGCATATTGAAATTCATAATGTGGTGGACTGGACTCCTCCACTTCGATTGTTGCGGGATGTCCAATGATACTGGCATTGGCCAAAACACACACTACAGCCAAGACAAATGAGAAGCACTGTAACGAATAGTATTCCAAATTTTAGCTACAATTCCCAGCGTAATGATGATGCGATCAATAATCCAAATACTTACAATAAGTTTCATAATTGAAAAGTTTTGAAGTTGGTTAGGTATGATAACTATTTGAATAGAAGATGTCTAATGGTAAACATTTGTCAAGCAAGTTCTTTTTATACCCCCATTAACATCATCATCTGCTGCTGCAGACTAAGCTCTTGATGATGACGATCAAATGTTACACTTTTGATTGTCTTGCAATGAGATCTCAAATGTTTGGCTACAAGTCTAGTGAATAATGTGTATAGTGATACCCTCAACATGTGTAAGACTACAGACATATGATTTTCATATTTGTTGCAACAAATATACCAAAAACATAAAAATGAAGAAATTATGCAATATTTGTGTGTTGCAAATACATACAACCAACAACAGCCATTTTAACTGACTTCAAAGAGGAAATGATATCCAATATCAAACATACGATCGTACATACATACACGATTATTTAGCTCTTCACATTGCAAAAATCGGTGAGTCAGTTAGCTTGTCACATATCATTCCATCCATCAGTCAATCAGTCAGTCATTCAGTCTCTTTATTTGTGCCACAGTCAGGTTTTTTTAAGTATTCACAAAACAAATTGTTGAAAAACGTTAAAGAGATTTAACCATAATTTGTATGTGTGTGTGGTTGCGTTTTATAGTCGGCCCTTCAAATTTCACACTAACACAATTGCAACAATTACCGCTATTTACAAACATTTACCTCAGTAGTCTAGTGACTCAATTTAGTTCGCCGACAAGATCTCAAATTTCCACCATTGGAATTTTTATTTCCAGTTTGAATGTTTAATACTTCCGTTGATGTTTATTTGTATTTGTTCACTGAATAAAAATTTCACTTTTTATCAAATCACTAATAAAGAAATCACTAATAAGAAACTTACAATTGATTTACAAAATATATATTTTTTAAATATTAAGTTAAGAACTTTCGAAGAAGAATGAAAATAAAACAGAGATTAACCCTCATATTTATAAACGCTTAATAGAGTTATTGAAGATTTGTTGTAGGAATTTTGTATGAAAAATTTGCGTAATAAACCTAAAATAAGCGTTTAATATCTTTATGAATACGGTGGTAAATCTTTAATATAAAGTCGAAATAGTAAACTTTCAGATTATATAACCGCTTTTTTAATAATTATAATCCTTAGATTTAGCTTTAGAGTATCACTATGCTTTGGAAAGGATAAGTTAGGTTATGTTGGCAAGAAGAAATACACATATGGTCTGATGAGCGCTTCTTCTCATGGAGAATGTTTGTTGGTAAAAACAAAAAAAAAGACTTATAGTGATCAATGAAGTTATGATCGCCTGATATTCAGAAATTCAGTTTCCCACACGTAATTTCTAAGAATTTTCCATTCAGAATTCGTGAGGGTATTCTGTACCGAATAGGTTCACTTTTAAGATATTTGGATCTAATTTCGTCGAATGACATTCATGTAATTTTACCCGTAGTCCTGTGAGCCCACTCAAAATACGCACCATCATACTAACCTCAGACGTGTTCATTTGAGGAAACTTTTCGCCCTGCTTTCGTCTGGGTCGCCCCCTTGGATCTCTGTGGTTCGTTACATGTATCTTCTGATAACGAACTAATTTCCTTCTCGATGTTGGTAAATATTACGTATTTTAACATATAACGCCTGTTGGCACAATACTTATTCTAATCTAATTAAAATATAGTAGTGACTTCTGCTGTGACTCATATATAAAACCTCACCCCAACATTGTCCCCCAATTTCGAGCATCAATAGATTTTATGGGTATTTAACGTGACATACTATCTGGGATGAGTTTTTCAAAGTTTCCGACATGTTCTAGTAAAGTCCAATAATTGTTTAGAGCCTTCCAATGTGTCAATTATATATTGATGATGTGTAAATGACCTAAATTTTTTTATTCATATCCGATGATAGTGGTAGTGCCCAAGAAAAGATGGGCATATATGTTTCTATGACCAGCTCCTTTGCATTCGATGCTGACAACTCTGTTGAGAAAAAGCATAAGTTATTGTATGTTTTAAGAAATTTAGTTCAGACACCTTGTTTTGAATTTTACGATGTTCATGATATATGTATCATACCCATGTTTAGTTCATGTTCAGGATTTAAACAATGTCACCCAGGAGGAGGTCATTTTATCATCTCTTCATTATTAGGATTTAACTTCTCCATGTATCCTGCATTAGCTATTAGTTCACTGTGTACTTTTGTTGGGACTGTGGGATACCTCTGAATTTTAGAAAGGATACTACACTGTCTGGTTAGTATTACTTCTTCGCTCTCAAAGGCTCATGAAAAAAATTTAGTCTGTTGACTGGTCTATAGTATAATCGAAAGACTATCCTATAATCTAGTGTAAAGTCTAGTCTATAATGTACTCTAGTCTATAGTATACTTTAGTCTGTAGTCTAATCTATAGTCTAATTTATAGTCTAGTCTATAGTCTGGACTAAAATCTAGTCTAAGGTCTAGTCCATAGTCTTGCCTATACTCTTGTATATATTCTAGTCAATAGTCTAGTCTATATTCTAGCCAATAGTCTAGTTTAAAGTCTATTATCTAGTCTATAATCTAGTCTATAGTCTAGTCTATAGTCTAGTCTATAGTCTAGTCTATAGTCTAGTCTATAGTCTAGTCTATAGTCTAGTCTATAGTCT
>NC_060950.1:52503604-52505880 GCF_022045245.1 Lucilia cuprina | reverse complement strand
CCACTAGTGGCCCTACGATAACTCCTCCAAGTCAACCCGGTACTACTGTGGCATTTCTTCAGGTTGACTGGTTTAGTGCGAATTTTCTTCTCCTTCTCTGTTTTAAAGACCCTACGCCCCCCTTCTAGGAGGTTCGGGAATTTGTATACTTTTCATTTTTAGGATTGAATTAATATACTTTTCACATTGTGTCCATGAATCCTTTGACCTGAGCATGATGTGTATTAGATTGTCTGCCGTTACTACTTCCTGCACTGCGTTGTTTAGGTTTTGTCTTTGTAGATCCCACCTTTTGCACATGAAGAGCATATGTCTTGCCGTTTCTTCCTCTCCATTGCATGTATCACATAAAGGAGAACTTCTTAGGCCAAATCTTTGTAGATATTGGTTAAAATCTCCATGATTTGTCATGACTTGTGTTAAATAATAGCTCATGTTGCCATATTTTCTTTCGAGCCATACTGTTATGTTGCGTATTAGATTGTAGGTCCACCTTCCTCTTTGATCTTGTCTCCATCTTTCATGCCATTTTCTTAACACATTAATACGAGCATTTTTTCGTATGTCTTTCACTTTTGCTTTTCTTGTTATGATGTCGGTAGTGAGATCTATTTTGCTTGTCAGTTTGTATATTTCCTCTCTTTCTATGGCTAAGAGGTCGATTGGTGGAATACCTGCGAGCACTAATGCTGCAGCTGTAGACACTGTTCGATAGGCCGATATACACCTTATTGCACTTATTCTTTGAGGCTTTTGTATTTCATATATTTTACATTTTGAGCTTAACACCGACACAAAAGTGGGCGCTGCATAAAGTAGTTAAGAATGCACGACGCTGTTCATCAGCTTCCTAGTTTCTGTCTTAGGACCTCCAATATTTGGCATAATTCGGGTTAGAGATTTCGCCGTTCGTAATGTCTTGTTTCTTATATTCTTTATGTGTTGAGTGTATTTCAGTTGTATGTCTATGTTTTCAAGATGTAGTTTTGGGAGGGTAAATTTTCTCTTATTTGTCACCAGAATCGCTTCTGTTTTTGCGACTGCAAGCTCTAGTCCTTTTTCTTTAAGCCAATTTTTACACCGCCTTAGGCTGTTATTTCCTACTATTTGTATAAGCTCAGTAGATGGTTGCATAATAACCAAGGCAATATCGTCCGCATATCCGATTAATTTTGCGCCCTGTTGTAATTCCATGTTTAGGAGGTCGTCGTACATGACGTTCCAAAGGAACGGTCCTAGTATCGATCCCTGTGGCACTCCAACCGTAATCTGATGTTCTTTAATACCATTTGTTGTTTCGTATAGCAATGTTCTGTTTTTAAGGTAGTCATCTACTATGTTATAGAGATAACCATTTATTCCTTTTTTTTCTAAAAGAATCTTTGACTACTTTCCATTTTACACTATTGAAGGCATTTCGCACGTCTAATGTTATAATCGCGCAAAATTGCTTAGTTATTTTCGCTTTCGTTGCTATATTCGTGACCTCACTAATAGCATCAACTGTGCTTCTCCCTTTACGAAAACCATATTGGCTGTTAGATAAGCCGCCCAGTTTTTCTATTTCGCTTTCTAATCTTTTGAGTATTACAATTTCGAAAAGCTTTCCTATTGAATCTAGCATACAAAGTGGCCTGTATGAACTAGGTTAGTCTAGCGGTTTGCCTCCTTTTAGAAAGAGTACTAGTTTTTGAATTTTCCATTTTATGGGGAAGAATCCATGTTTCAAACAAATATTGAACGTATCAACTATTAGCTCCGGCCAGACATTTCCTATAACTTGCAGTACCTCATTTGGGACGCCATCAGGTCCAGGGCTTTTACACTTCTTCATTTTCATACAAGCTGTTTTTACTTCTTCTAGGCATAGCGGGCTATATTCTCCAGGAGGTAGACTCGAAACATTGTTTTCTTCATTTTCATCTGTGGGAAAAAGCGTTTCAACTATTTTTGTTGCCCAGCTCTCTTCTTTTATACCAGGTATTGGTTTCATTGTGCCGAATTTTTTCATAACTATTTTATAGGGTTTTCCCCATGGGTTTGTGTCGATGTCCGAACATAATTCTTGCCGACATTTTTTTTTACTATCCCGTATGGCTATTTTAAGTGTTTTCCGAGCTTTCTTGTAATTATCTTTTAGTAATTCGTTGTTGTAGTTACGTGTTGCTGCTCTACGTGCTGTGTTACATATCCGCCTTAGATCTCTGATTTCGTTGTTCCACCAATACACTGGGGATTTATTTTTGTAGGTCTTCGATTTTGGCATAGAAATGTTA
>NC_060950.1:52478196-52503504 GCF_022045245.1 Lucilia cuprina | reverse complement strand
TAGTCTAGTCTATAGTTTAGTCTATAGTCTAGTCTATAGTCTAGTCTATAGTCTAGTCTATAGTCTAGTCTATAGTCTAGTCTATAGTCTAGTCTATAGTCTATAATCTAGTCTGGTATTTAGTCTAGTCTGTGGTATAGTCTATAGTCTAGTCTATCATCATCAGTTTATAGTCATGTGGGATTTCTACCGTGGATTGTTTAATGAATAAAACACAGAAATTGGATTAAGTATATTGATTGCATATTCCCATGCTTGATTTATATCTTTTAAGCCTAAAAGTATGCTTCCTTAAATTACCAAAAATAAGTTTTTTATTTTGAATGACCTTTAAAATGAAAATATGTAGTAAAAAATAAAGTAGAAATAACAGCTTTTTAAGTTGCATTTTAAATTTTGTTTATTCATTTGTAAAATGCTTTTTTGCAATTTATATGGCATGTGTGTGAATTTGTACATTGCACACATACACACCACGGATCTGTATGTTTGAGTGTTTGTGTATGAATTTACATATGTACAAATAAATGTATGTATAATAAAGTATGTAGTAAATTAGATTAATATTTAACACAAAATGAAATATTTACAGTATGATTGAAATATAATAAAAGTAAAACACATCAATTTGAATGCCAATGTAAGTAGACACACCTTTTTTCGAGACCCTGCTATTTCCAGTTGCTTGGTTTTTTGGTAAGACATTAAGCGGAAGTGTTGT
The DNA here is from genome assembly GCF_022045245.1 of Lucilia cuprina. NCBI lineage: Eukaryota > Metazoa > Arthropoda > Insecta > Diptera > Calliphoridae > Lucilia > Lucilia cuprina. The sequence goes on along the minus strand of NC_060950.1, from coordinate 52,502,783 downwards.
TGTAGGAAATAGGAAATACCCTTTAAAGAATAGTAAGATAGAGATCATCATGTGTGTATGAACAGTAAGGAATTAGGATAAAGGATAAGTGGTACATAAATAAAATGTCTTCTTCTGTGGGATGTGTATTAAGTTTGCAATGGAGACTGGTGTCCTCAATAATTGGCATTCGCTGTAGTAGTAATATGGCTAAATGAGAATATAAACCTAAAGTGGGCAGAGTAACTTAAGAGTACAATCTCAGATTTGAATATTGGTTAATTGTTTGTTTTCGTTTTTAAAATTTAAATTAATTTAATTAAGAAACAAAAAATTATAATGGTAAGCAAGCAGTTCTTATTGTATAAATGTGATATTTACGTGGACATGCAATGGTTGGTTGGTTGATTCAATGTACGATATGCTAGTATGTTCTAAAAGTCGTCATATATAGTCAGCTGAGGAAGTTTAGTGGTAACCCAATGGTAGGGCCAATTTGGGGGCAGCCAATAGTTTTGGTGGTCCCACTAATACCTTGGCAACGGGAGCAATAGCTTTCACTTTATGACCCAAAGGATCACGACGCACAACAGCATTAAAACCATTGTGGGCATCGGAGGTATAGTCCACGGTGCGCAAGTAACCATCAGCATCGATTAAAGTATATTGGCCATGAACGACGTCTCCTTTACGAGATTCAGTTTGGCTTTTGACATCACCGGTATGATCGTCATGTACCGAATATGAGAAATCATAGTGGGCAGGAGCTTCAACCTCTACAGTCTTTATCAAGGGTTTAAGTAGAGCTGGCTGATGGAGCAAAGGATATTCAATTGCAAGGACAGCACTTACACCAACAAATAAAAGACCAAATAACTGCAATCCAAATAATAATATTGTAGTAATTATTATATTTGTATTTTTCAATTAATCCTGTAACTTACTTTGAACATATTTATTATATTTTGTGTTTTTTGTACTTTTGAAAAATAAAAATGACTCTGTAGTGTTTGCTGGTGGTTTATTTTTCGTTTTGCAATGCAAAGAATTTCTTGCTTGTTGTATCACTTGAAACTCCTGAGGTGAACTACGATTCTTGCCAATTAGATGCAGACATTTATATATGAAATGGTTTGTACGTAACATTTAGATCTGGTGGTATTGGATTCGTACAGTGTGGCCGTCCGGTCAATTTCAATAGGCTCCCAAAGTGCGTAAGCGGAATGATTGTGTTGGTATGCGTGTGGTTTGTTTTTTTGTTTTGAGAGTACTCTACACTAGTATGTATGATCAATGATGTGAAAGGATTGCACGTGGCATGCTGCACAAAAAAAGTAGTGCTGCAATTAATACGTTTGTAAGGAACCGTTTTGTTTCGAACTCTAAACGTTTTTAGGAAATTTATGAAGCCTTCCAAAGTGATATGCTTGCAATTTGGAGTATATAGGACACTTAGGTTATTGTTGAAATAATTGCTCCTTAATATGGCAATTAAGAGATTCATTAGTGACATGTCCTTGAGTCAGTGTAGAACATCAAAGATATGATAGTTTGCGCTGTTGTTGAACGGGAAAATGACATAGTTGGTTTAAATTCTTTAAAATACATACTTACAAGTATTCTAAATTAAGCATGCCTATAAAAAGTCTTAACGAATTCTTATGAAAAAAGTTTTTTCTGTAAAACCTTTTTGAATATATCGCAATACTACCACGGAATAAGAAATATGTATCCAAAACAATTGCAGCTATAGACAGATCTCGAAATTGTGAATTCTTTAGATTGCACACATGATAACATTTCTGAATGTTCTAATTTTCCTCCCTCTTACAAGCTCAGCACACTCTGTGAATGTAAGGACATGTTCTTGTTCCGCATCGATGATAAACCTTTTGATCTTGATGTTGAGGTTCTGACGTTTCAGTCATTTTAACATCTTCTGTGCATCTACTGCTGGTATCAGTTTTTGGATGTCATCGATGATGGGCTGGTCTTCCATGTGGATATTGAGGTTCTGACCCTTCACATATTTAATCACATTCGGTGTTTTAGTGGTACTTTTTCCGGTATAAACAGCGGGTATCAGCTTAAGGCTTAAGCTTTTCTATGTGCAGCTAATCTTAGTATTTGTTGAGAAAGTCCATTGAGAAGATGTCGGTGCGTTTGATCATTCCCAATGTATCTCACCGGAATCAGAATAAAGTGCTCAGTTGTCCTAACTGATTAAAAGATGATCCATATCCATAACATTACTGCACCCCATTCATGTACCATTAGGAAACTGTTCCTCATCTTCTAGCCGATGTAATTGTAAATGCTGCAGGCCCTGGAGTGGTTTGGGTAGCTGTAACCTTTCTTCTTTTAGACGGTTTAACTGTCTCGGTCTAAAATCGCTTACACTTTGACTTGTCAATTTCTTCAGCTGCTGTCCTGGATGAGCTGAGTAGGATTTCTATAAGCTTTTGGTTTTGGTAACTGCATCATTTTTCCTTTTAGACGGTTTAAATGTCTCGGTCTAAAATCGCTTACTTCTTCTGGACCTTCTACCACAGCTTCATAGTTAATGCTATCTTATTCATCGCATTCATGGGGATTCTTATCAATCTTGTATAGAATGAAGTTTGATTGGCATATGTTGCCTTAAGGATGTATTTATTTGAGGATAGTGGAGTGCTAGTATCAAGGCAATGGAAAAGATCGACTATTATCCTTTTAACACTAATTAGCCATTCAGTTTCTCTGCGCTGCTATTAACCACCTTAACCTCACAAGTTGGGAAGTGGAATTGCAGTAAAGAAAAGGATTAAAAAGGAAAATAGAAATTAGAGAGGATAACATTTTGCAAAAAAAGAAAACTTTACGTCAAAGAATTTAATAGCAGCCCAGAACACTAATACCATGTTCACACGAGCAGTTGAATAAGATAAATCGTTTTGTCAGCTCATCGCCATTCATATTTTGGAATATTTGTGTGTGTGTGCACAAATATAAGTTTGTTACATTGTTTTAACAAATTAACTGCCTGTACCACTAAATGCGAACCATATTTTTTCTCATTTTATATTGAAAACAATAGCAATTTTTCAAATTTAATTCTTGTTTTCAATATAAAACTAGAAAATACTTGTTCTTTCGCATTTAGTGGAACAGGCTCTAATTTATATATTTTCTCTATTTAATTGCATTTTTTATTATTTAAAACAAACAGCTGATTACGATAAATATTAAAAATAATAGGCATTACAATCATTTATTAAAACTGATGTACGTACATCTTGTGTAATTCGCACCTGAAATTTGGATGGCCAATCACGTCATTCAGTACGTAATTGGGGGCTAAATGATAAATGAGAGCATGAATGACGAATAATTATATCATGTGAACGGGGTATAAGTCACTTCAATCCAAGTCGAAAACATACTTCTTTAGAAATAACTTTGTTTTGTTTGCTTTAGTATTGAACTAGGTTTCGAAAAAACACAATTCATGTTTACAAAGTATTTCGCCGAAATAAATTCATTGTTTCCAAGGAGCTTTTGTCGACAAGATAGTACTGATGTATTTGTCACTTTCCAGTGTCATTTTTCTTTCAATTTGGATGTGTTAAGCATGAAATACATCTTCATGCATAAAGTCGATTTGAAATTCGTAATCATGCATCGTAGTGGAATTGTGCAGTCATCAATTTCCAAATATCAAATTTCAATATTACTTTTTGTTTACATTGGAAATTCTTGTTAGTTGAGTTTTCACGAATAAAGTTTATTCATTTTGTTATTATTGATGTTATTTCGTTGTTGTTGTTATTGTTCTCAAAATTGTATCATTTTATTTAGAGCATTTTTGTTTTCGATTGTGTGTATGAGTGTGTGTGAGTGAATTAAGAGTATCAGTTTTGGACTTGTTATTTTAAAAAATTTGCCTACAATTCCAATTTTTCTTCGTTTTTAATTCATAAACAAAAACATCGTTGGTTGTTTTCTTTTCATTTTGCATTAAATTACTCAATTAGATATGGATTTTTATTTAGTTATTTGTTTGTTGTTGATTGTTAACCTTACTATTTTTAAAAACTGCACGTAGTATTTGCTATAGTAATGTAATAGACCAGCCCCAAAAAAAAAGCGATTTGCTTTGGATAGTTTTAAAGTTATCCGACTGAACCAAAGACTGAACATGGTTAATTCGACCAGTTGAAACTAATAATATTTCCACTATCGTTTGGAATATAAATCTGTGACAGGCCTATAACCTATTACTACCTTTTTATCCGGAAATATAGTTCAAATGTTAAAACTTACAATATGATTTTGGCACAAAGTTCGCTTTGAATAACACTTTGTCGAACCCCAAAGTATGTAAATGTTATCATTGAAAAAAATTATATAGTTTCAAGGACCGATCTAATATTTATGCGTTTGAGTGTGAGTGCAGCACGTTTGGTTACAAATGAATTGTATTTGATTTATGTTCAAATTCAAAAAATTTTCAATTCACGCATTTTTTGTTTGATTTTTCAAGATAAAACATTGTTGTTTTAATCAAGATTAGATCTAAAAAATGTTTGTAGACAAAAAAAGCATAAAAAAGTGACATGTAGATAAAGGATAAAATTAAGATAAAAGTATTGTTATTTATTTACAAATGTTTCTATTTGTGCGTTTTAAAACTTTTTAAATTTCCTGATTCGTACAAATAATAACGGTTGGATAAACAGAAAATGTTAATGCGTTAAATTCAAATTTTTCATCTCCATGGCATTAGATTATCCAGATATTGTGTTCTAAAAATTGCGACATCATGTTTTTGGTTATAGTTGTGACGTTATAAAATCGCGAAAACACCTTAATTTATCAAATCTGTTATATCATTCGAAAATCCCATCTGTCATGTCACCTTTCTTCTCCAAGGTTGATTAATATCAATAAATATCATATTTTATGCAAATTAGACCTGGTTCACATTAGGTAGCTTTTGTTGAGAAACTTTAGATTTTGTGTGTGAGAAAAAGAGATGGGTTATATTTCTTTCTCTTTCTCTCACACACAAAAATCAAAAGTTTCCCAAAAAAAGTTTCCTAGTGTGAACCAGGTCTTTATGAAATAATAGAAACCAAATTGTTGAAAAAGCAACAGCGTCTCAATATGAATGAATCGCTTAATCACGACTTGATAAAAAATTTTGAATGGGGTCGTGTAAACAGAGTCGATTTTAACGCCCGCAAGACTCAATGTTGTTTTATAATACATAAACGTATTGCAGAAAATGTTAGTCCATCTGCATTTATTGGTGGTGTAAATATTAAGGAATAAGAAACTCTTGATGTTCTGGGCATGTAAATACAGTGCGATGTCCGATGGACTAAACAAATTTTCCAACTGTCGAAAGAAGCATTCAAGTGTTTCGGTTTTTTGAAACGGTGTAGAACATACTTCACTCCATCTGATCTTCTCACTATTTATACCTCTTATATCCGACCGAAAATGGAATTCAACTCCCATATATGGACCGGAGCTTTGAAGTCTATTTTGGAGCTGATCATCTGTTTTCCTAGTTCCAGCACAATGCACTGCATGAGTAGGGGTCATTCCGTGAGTGCTGGTCCAAGAAAAAAAGATAGAGAGTTTTGCATTCAGAATTTTTCATTTCTTAATGTAGAGAAATTTAAAAATTGCTATAAAATTGACAAAATTTTTTTTCTTTGAAATTTATATAACTGATGCGGAAAAGATTGCCGGATATTTTGCCCTCAAAATCTTATTTTCATAAAAATGGCAAATAGAGACTATTGAATATAGTCTCTATCTCTATATATTACCCAAAAATACTTAATATTAGAATTGTAACCGATTTTAATATATTGTGAAGTAAATATCATTTGATAAGAATCTTTAAATGAAGGCATCAAGTCAAACATTGATAAAACATATTAACCACAGTCTACAATTTTAAACAAAGTTGTACTGCGCTTAGTCCGAAAATCTGTTCTCATAAGGTTTTTACGTTACACTTTTCTAAAATTTAATATGTGAAGCTTATTTATTAATTGCAGTATTACTGAAATTTTTAACCGACTCTTTGCAAAATGAACCAGTGGTCTGTAACATCATTATAATTGATTCTCTCATCGAACATAGTTAAACCCTATACAGTGATGTCGAGAATTCGGTATAATCTGGTTAGTTCAGATGATCAACAAGTTATCCATATAAATGTTATAGTTTTGAAGTTGCAAACAGTCATAATTTTCTTGGCCTCGATAAGAATAATCAAGTGCGTCCGATCCTTATATGTATAAATTTCCCAAAAAAAAAAGAAAGTTTGTAGCAGGGTCAAAACGGCTTGAAGTTTGATTACAAGGTTTCGTTAAACAATTTCCCTCAGTCTATATGGTAAATGAGGTTGTGCAATTATTATATTTACATTACAAACTTCAGTTGAAACCTGTTCATTAGAACACCTCGTCTATTATGGATTAAAAAAATCTCAGATATAATATTTGATTTCTTAAAAAACATTCATTTATGTTGTCTACTCAAATAATAATTCTCTGCACTTACAGATCATACGATGTAATAATTTTATTTTTTTTAATCTTAATTTTTGAAAATATGTATAAAAAACAAAAAGCTCTATGAATATTCATCATATGTATTGCTCCAAACATGTTCCTTAGAATTAGTTTACAAATAAATTATCTAAATAATTTTTATTGCCATTAGATTAATATTGGTTTGTATGTAAAATCTAAGTCTAATACAGAAATTAAATATACATATGTATATTTAGACTATTTATACTATATATAAAAATTAAAAAAAGAAAGAAATCTTTGAACGTGCGTGCGTTTTATTTTTTTTTTTTTTTGAGACTCATAAACACACGCTCTTAACTGAGGAATTCTTTAAGCCTTTAAAGTTGAAATAAAGTATGCCGCAGACAACAAGAGCACGCGTCCGATGTTTGTTTTTTTTTCAGACCCAACCCATATGAAAACTTTTTAAAAGTTAAAAACAAACATTTGCTAAAAACATGCTTGTATGGGACATGTTTTTATTCGTCTAAAATTGTACTCTACTTTTGATCGTTCATATGATTTGGCTATTGCTCAATAATTTAATTAGGTGTTAAATATTTTTCCAATAACTAAGTGATAATTTTTGTTAAGTACGGGGCCATATCCAATGTTATTATAAACCCGGATGTATGTGAAATATATTAGGTAAATGTCACGATAAGTTTCGTAAAATTTGAGATATAAATATATAAGAGACCATTGATCAAAACTTTTATCTATCCATTTATCTATCTATCTATCTATCTATCTATCTATCTATCTATCTATCTATCTATCTATCTATCTATCTATCTATCTATCTATCTATCTATCTATCTATCTATCTATCTATCTATCTATCTATCTATCTATCTATCTATCTATCTATCTATCTATCTATCTATCTATCTATCTATCTATCTATCTATCTATCTATCTATCTATCTATCTATCTATCTATCTATCTATCTATCTATCTATCAATCTATCTGTGCTTATGTTTGTAACGCCTAAAAATATTAGTCCTTTGTATATGTCCGTCCGTTTGTGTGCTCACGCTACAGGTCGCAAATTTAAAAATCTTATTGAAATCGGTTCATTATTTCACCTAGCCCCCATATAATCGTACCCCCGAATAGGGCTTTTGTTCTCCAATTATGTTAAATGTTCTGGTATGTCAAAAAATCGGCAAAACTTAGTTTTATAGAAGTTAAAATGACAATGCCAAATAACCTAGCCCCCATAAAAACACCCCTTGAACGACAAAGTTCGCTAATAACACGATATAATTCTAGATAAATAATTTTGAAGTAGACATAAATGCCTCTACCAAAATGTATAAAGATAGACCCATATAAACTCTTATCCCCATATGAGCCTTTTTGCAGAAAATCTCTTATTTTTGCCAAAAATATGTAAAAATATTCGGGAATCAAGGTAAAACAGAAATTAAATGCTTTATTATTAAAAAATAATAAACATTTTGAACATACTCACTGGTGTAGGGTATCATATAATCGGTCAAGCCCCACTAAAAATTCATACTTTTTTTCGTGTGTATTTTTTATAATTTTGCAATATTAAATAAAATTAAAAAAATAACGTGTATGTACAAGTATTTACACACAATAAACTAAGCGTGGGCTATATCTTTTACTATAGTTTCTAAATACACTTTACGATTGATCGTGACAAATGCAGTGTCAAATATATTATAAAATATTATGACTATTGTCAGGTTGTGACAAATTTTATGCCTTTTTTTCTTTTTTTACTTAGTTGATATTTAACGAATGAAGTGTAGGTATATAATCATACATAGATCAAAGTACTTCCCCTCGGGAAGGTTTTGATAGGTAATCCAAATCTTGAGTATATATGAAATATTCGTGAATAAATAATAGTTTTTTATTGCTGTTTGATTTATGCAGCTTCTTTCCTCATTTACACGAGTCCCAGCGACAGAAAGTACTAGCTATGGTGAGACATGTGTTAGAATTAGGAAGATATTATTTGGCAAATAGTACTTGTCAGTTTACCTCTTTGTGTTCCTGGTAAAAGCAATATATTTTTTTTATTTCAATTTCTAATAAGTCTTTTTTTCTAATTGCTGATCCACTATTCAGAAATGATATCATTTCGTGCCTATTATAAGATACTAAGGGTACTTCAATATTAACATTTTAAACATATTTTGTAAAATTTTGTTATTTTTTATTTCGTTTAACATTGTTTGTAAATGTTTATAAATATTGTAATTGAGCAGAATTTGAACAGTGGTTTCATGAAACAAGTCGAATAAACTTTCCCACTTGCACAAATGGAAACTTGAGCGTTTAAATGAAAACTCTTACTTACTTATAAGTTAAAATTTAATATTTATATTCATAGTTTTAAATCACCCGTCTTTTTCAGGTGTTTTCCAAAGCGACTCTGCTGGTTGATGTCTGATGGAACTGAAATTTTTTCTGAGTGGCCGTTTACTTTTCTGATCTCATCTTTCAGTAGTTGCTTTTTTTGTAATGTGTTTAATAAAGTTTTCATCCAATTCTACTGAATTTTCCATGTCTCCATATTTTGAAATTTTTATTAATAGTACTCAAACTTCTCCAATTCTTTTGACACGAATCCAATAATGCTGCCATCAAATTAATTTTTTAACAAAATGGAAAATTTGCATACTCAATTTTTAGTCGAATGAAATTTGACTTTTGGCATTTTCTAAAAAAATATAATATGTTCGTAAAAAAATATAATCCACGATATGGTGGAATGTTATTGGCCTTGTAAATAATTTGTGACCTTTTCAAAAATTTAAAAAAAAAATATCCTTTCCTATAATTTTTTCCGTTTCTTGAATTTTCAAAGTTGCAGATTTTATTTGTAGTTAATGACTTTCCAAATTAATCCTCAAGGTTGTCTTTTCCACTGGGAAATTGTTTGTTTTTTTTTCTGTTTCAATTCCAATATTTTTTGTATCTAATAATAAATTTAAACAACTCATCCTGTTGCTCCAAATTTTGAAGTTTTGTAATCTCCTCCGTATATTAAGGTGCAAAAATTTCCTCTAGTTTACCAATTATGGCGTTAATTTGGCTAATTTAAAGATTTAAGGATTTTACAAATTTTTGAAACCGTGTATGGCAATGGCAAATGGCTGTAAATATAAACATCTTCCGTTAATATAGATTTTTTTATAATTTGTTGACCTAATATTACATGAACGGAATATATATTCCATATTATTTTCTTCATCATATTCGGAATTGGGAGATATTATTTAAGTTTTTGGAAAAAATATATCTAATATTTGCTTTTAATATTATAGAGCTACCAATTTTTCTTTATTATTCATAATTCATTTATTTCATTTATAAGCCATTGACCAGTTTACAAATTATTTTTTTTGTTAAATTTTGCTTACCGGTTTCATTCGTATGAATCGGCGGCTGTTTTTACTGAAAAATTTCGGCTCCTGGGATCTAGCAAGCTCCTTTTCGCCATATCTGAGTATTTCAACAGGAGGGTTTAAAAATTATTTTACATTTACTCCTTGCTTTTCCTTTAAGCATCTTGCTTTTGTCGCAATATCGCTAATTACTTTTTATTTTTTTTACATTCTACGTCCACGTTCTCTTAAGATGGTGTTTGGTAATGCAATTAAATTCAATTAATTCTCCGAAGCTCTTACCACTGAGCCACTGATCTCTTGTTCAAACAAAGCTCTAAATGTTGTTTTGAATAGCATGTAATTTTTGTAACATTTTTTATATATTCTGCATCATTAAATGCAAACGGACACTTTCAGCATTACATTTCATCAGAAATGTGCCATGTGGTTATTTTAAGCACTACATGTGACTATCCATGTGGCATTTTTAAAACATTTAATTTATTTGGAATTTATGTATTTTCATAAACTTCATGCGAAAATTTGTCAAATATGAACTATTGATTACGATGGTGAAATGTAGTTTACGTTTAGGCAAACTGTCGACCACTTTATTTACCACAGGTAACTAGTTAGTTGAAAATGCGATAATAAAACAAGTAAGAGCTGTGCCGTATCTTATACACCCTTCACTATAGTGTATTTTAAACATATTAGTTTTATAAATTTTTTCCCGACTACATTAAAAAGCAAAACAAAATGAACAACAACAATGCAAAACGAAATAAAAAACTATCTACACAAGACAATTAAACCAACAGACATCTAAACATACATACATAACGAAAAACACAGAAAAACAAAATAAACAACGCAATAAAACCAATCTACATCCAAATATACGAACACAATTCACAAAAACAAAACAAAAAACACAACTCAATGACGCCAACAGCATCCAAACATACAAAACGATATACACAGCTGAAAAACCAAATACATCTACACACACGTGTACATCCTTTTCTAATATACAGTGCTGTTGTTGCTTATTTAACAAAGCATGATAAAAATATGACATTTTTTGATGAAATTTTCAGAGGTTGTCTCGGATTTTTGCTCATATCTCCGTTATTTACTGACCGATTTTGCTGATTTTAAATTGCTATCTTCTCGAAAGCATTTCAAATAGAATTATTGAAGATTTGGATTTCGCCGATATCTTAGGTCCTCTAAAAACTGATTTCAACAGACAGACAGACGAACATGGCTTAATCGACTCCGATATCTATAAGGATCCAGAACATATATACTTTATAGGGTCAGAAAATTATATTATAGAAATTACAAACGGAATGACAAACTTATATATATCCTTCTTACGAATGTGAAGGGTATAACTAGTGAAAGGTGCAAATTGGGACTTTTCACACTGAAGGGATATCTTGTTGTTCACGTTCTTTTTTCAATGTGAGTTTGAACACAGCAACTACAATGTAGTGGCCAGTAGCAATATCCCTACTTCGTAGGACCCTTAAATTATATATTGTTCCCATTAGCATTAGGTCTTTTCCATCCAAGCCATTTAGCGTTCACTTTAGTTTGTTGTAAAAATGTTCCTTTGCACAGAGTTCAAAAACCTCTGTGAGAACATAGATCTGAATGCTTTCATATATAGCGTATCAACTAATAAGCGTATCTCGTAGTTTTTCTGTTTAAAGAAATTTCCACGACATGAGTCTGAAGATCACCTTACTATCTTGACCAGAATATTAGACTATTAGTATTTCGCTGATACCGATAACACATATGTTAAGTCCACTACATTTTGTTGTTATTAGTATTTCTAAAATCAAATGCGTGAAAAATATCTCGTAACCCATTTTTAAATGAAATATGGCCAAAAACAAATTATAGAGGTATAAAAAAAACTTTAATAACAAATCTAATGCATAGCATCTGCTCCTTCATCATAAACTTAAAGCTAAATATTAATTTATTAAACTAATAAAGATAACAATTTATTATCTACTGTACGAAACTGAGTAGAAAGGTTTGTTGGGAAATGCTTGATATGACGCTTCATTTGAAGGATTATTACTTAAGAACTCCTTGATAAGTGAGTCGAATGAATCATCGAAATCGAGATCGTTTCCTAAAGAACCACGAGTTTCAACTTGGGAATCCTTCGCTGGCGTTGGTGATGAATATGAATGTGTTGAATAGCTTGGACACTTGGAATAAGTAGGACCTGCAATTTTTCTGCCAGAGGCATCTAGTGAAATTTGTACTCTTTCTACAGGATCAAGTAAGGTTTTTGTAACCTTTGAAAAAACGTTTTCCAAGGGAATGGGGAAGTTATAAGTGCCAGAACTTGGAGGACTATAGTAGGAAGCATGTAAAGGATTGGGTGGATATAAGGCATAAGAACGGAAGTTATTAACCCCTGCTTCAGCTGTTGCATATGGACCATGATATATGGGTGCAATAGGATGAGCAATTGGTTTGGAATAGTATTCGATAGCAGGAACATTGGGTTTACTATGATAAGCTGCATAAACAGCTGGATCAAGGTCTTCTTCATATTTTGGTATGGTGGGCAAAGGTAAAGATGGAGCTGTTGGTTCATCATACTTGTTATCTTGATCATCATCATCTTCATCATAAGATGGTGCATAATCATCGGGTTTATCGTAGTTATGTTCTGCTTTAGGTATAAGTTCTCGCTGTAGAAAATGTGTCGACTCTATACGACCCTTTTCCACTGGTTCTGATATTTTCGATACTTGAACGATTTGTTTATCAGGAGAATTGATAACGACTTTCCGACAGAATTCCTTGCAACCAAGTTTACACTCACAATAACATTTTTTGTACGGATCTTTGGGTGTCGTATATTCCGGGCTAACTGTTGTAGGATAAGGTGCATAAGTGGGCGGTGCATGTGTTGTCGTTGTATATTTCTTCGTTGTGGGTTTTAGAGTAGTTGGTTTGATCACAGGAGGTTTTGGACTGGGTGTAGTTGGTTTGTAAGTTGGTGTTGAAGAGTAATAGGGGGTCGATACAGTTGTACTATTCGATGGTATATTATCACAAGGAACTTCTTCCCATACTTCTTCTTCGCACTCGTAACATCCTTTAGGATGTAATGCTTTACCACTCAAAGATGTTACCAAGCATGTGAAGAAAATTAAATGCGCATTAATCTGTTTAAAATACAAATAAACAATAAAATCTTTTACATTCTTCTCCAAGATGTAATCAAACTAAAACATACCTTCAATTGCATTTTGCACGTTCCAAAAACTGCATGAAATTTTTAAAATGTAATGAACTTGCAAATATTTAATTAGTTACCAATTAAGTTAATAGAGTATGACAATAAACTAAAAGGTGGTAGTGGTCGTGGTCACGGCGATTGAGGTGACAGTTGTAGTAGTTGATGTACAGAGTTGTTAACAAGACGTCAGCCGCACTATTCTAAGTTAAACTTATGGCCAATACAGACTTTTTATAACAAATACGTTTGGCTGTTTGCATTATTTTACTGTTTTTTTTCTTCCATTAAAAGTTCATCAGCGAAAAAATGCGAAAATATAGCGGCGCATTTTAGATCAACAATTAAGAACGGAAGTTTAGTCATTTAACACGTACGATTGTTTGAGATATAATGTTGTCATGTTGCCACTTGCAAATTAAGAGATCAGTATAAATGCTGTTGTTGCACAACCCCTCTTTAATAGATATTATTAGAAACGGCATGATTGATTATAACATTTACATTCATTGGCACATTTCACTTGGAAAAGTGTTCAGTGTAATTTCATTTTAAGTTAATTTTTTATTTAATTGTTTTTTCCCCATATTGTGTGGGAGCTTCTGTTATTTTTCTAGTTTTGATCAGAGATTTGTTGGCAGACGTTCTTTTTAAGCAAAAGCCAATGCTCAATAAACGTGCAGAAATAATCAGTTGGTCAGATTAGTATCATACAACTTCCGTCACAACGTGTAATGTTATTGTTTATATGATCATTGATAAAACTGGGTTGTACATATGGCAATATTTACCGCCATTTTTTCAGTGTCATTGTATAAATAAATAATCATAATTTCCATATTAACTAGAGTTTCTTGGCATGAAAAATATCCCAAGAATTTCCGGGAATATTATTATTTGGAATTTCGGTTAAGTATCGCTAAAAATTATCGTTATATGCTTATGCTATTATACCTTAAACTGTAAGGCTTAAAGTATACCATTTGGATTGGAATCATTTCTGTTTGCACTTCGTCCGTCCATTTGAACCTAGTAATCAAAAGTTGGTACTCGTAACACTTATTTGCATTTTTTTTTTGCATCCAACCAATGAAAACAAACAGCTGATTATGATAAATATCCGATAAACATTAGAGATGATATTCATTTAATCGTAATTCGTTTGTAATTCATACTGAATTGCATACAGCTTGTACCAATCATTGTTTGGCCAATAATGTAATAGGCGATTTAATGATGAATGGGAGCGTGAATGACGAATAATTGTACCATGTGAACGGGGTATTACATATTTGGGAACAATTAAACAACAAACAAAATATTAATGTTTTACATATATTGAGATATATTAATGTATTGGGAGCTTGACCAATTATGTACAGAATTTGGAAGAGCCTCTGAAGTGACTTTATATGGTGGCTAATTATCATAAATTATCAAATTCCATCTTGATATTTATAAGCCAGTAATGAACAGAAATTATATTGGGTTAAAAGTGAAATATGGACCGTATCGCCTTACATGTATATAAAAACAAGTATGAATGTATAGTAGGTAATGGCCGACCATATGATACCCTACACCAGTTAGTATGTTAAAATGGGTACATAAAGCATTTAATTTGTTTTTAAACCTTATTGCGGAATGTTTTTACTTATTGTTGGCAAAAAAAGAGATTTTCTACAAGAGGGCTCATAGGGTAGTAGGGGTAAATATAGGCCTATCCTTATATATTTCCGTAGATGAATTACGACTATTTCAAAGTTATTTATGTAGATTTTGATCGTTTCATTAGAGATTATAAATGAATTTTGACATTCAAGTAATTTTCTGAAGGAAAGTTTGAATGGGGGCTAGAGTCAAATGAGGCCCGATCATTATAAAAATCAGTAGTGTCATTTATGGTTTCAGGTTGTACGGTTCTAGGCGAAATAATGGATCGATTTCAACCAACCAAAAGAAGAGTATGTTACAATCTTAAATCTCAAAAATTGCAACCTATATCGACTCAAAAAGCGATTCTGAGCTGATTGGCATACTTAAGGGTGGGTCTAGGACCAATATTTTTGGATGTTACAAACATCACCACAAACGCATAATAACCTCCCCACTTTATTTGTGAGGGTATAATTAATGTCAGATTATTTGTTTGTTTGAAGTTTATATGCTCCTAGGCGGCTTGGTCGTATTCTTTGAAGTTTTCTCTGTGTCTTTCTGTATGTCTGAAAGGAACTATAGGCTGCTTTTAATTTTGATATTTCAAATAGCCCTTTCCCATATTAAGAAAATATAAAATGAATGTTTCTGAAAAATACTTTTCTTTACCGGAGTCACTTTACAATTATTCAAGACAAAAATGGGCGTACCATAAATATAGGGCGTGGCACCTCCCATATGTATTACTTATATACATATTACAGCTTGAATATGATGAATTTAGTACTTAAGTTCGTATATTTGGGAAACTACCCGAGGTAGGAAGGAGTCTTCAATTTCATTATGAAGCTAAAAACCTAACATTTGGGGAAAAGGGACAAATTATGTACAAAGTACAAAATATTTATTTTATTAACGATTAAGAAAGAGAAAGAGAAGAACTACATAAACTATTATCACGTTTGTTTCATGGGAGAAAGAGGCGGGTTCTAGTTCTAATTTTTGATCTGTTAAAATATTATAAAAGAACATTTATATCGTGAATTGGTATATTCAAGGCTTTAAACTTTGGATAGGATAAAAGATAAATGCAATTAGCAAATTTAAATTAAATTAACAAATGTATTTATTTCTTAAATCTAAATAACAAAATCAAATACTATAACAACTTAAATTATCATCGTTTTTGTTCTATTAATTCCTTCGTTGCTGTTAAAGTTCTTTCCGTGGAAGATAACCAGTGATATAAACCATCATTATTATGGAGAGGCCCATAATTTGCTTGGTTTGGTGAAGGCAGGTAATTATTAGAGTAAGTGAAATGCCGATGGTAAGGCATTGATGGTAACGCACTCCCCACTCCATATGTATAACTTGGATTATGAAGTCGATTGGCTGGCAGCAGCACCGATTGTCCATAAAAACTTTTCATAATTTTCGAATCTGTTTCAAGTGGTCGGACTGGAATCTTGGCAGATGTCTTATCGGAAAAATCTTTTTGATTTTGATGTTTAAAATAGTTTAAACTATTCGTATGAGAAACTCGGAACGGTGCAGGACGCTGTTTAATATTTTTTCTTATAACAAATTTAAATTCTGTCACATTGTTAGCAAATGGTGTGGAAGAGATTTTAGATTTTATATTTTTCAAATCTAATTCATTATTTAAAATTCGAAGTTTTTCTTTTGTTTTACTTAAATGTTTTTCAATATCACTTTTTATGTTTTTAATTTTTTTCATTGGAGATGGTGTAGTTGTTTTTGTTGTTGCTGCTTTTGTTTTGTTTGATGAAAATCGTTTAGTGGTCGCTGTTGTTTCTGGAATGTCGGTTGTGGTAATAGTAGTAGAATCGGTAGTGGTGTCACTTTCGAAAGATGTGGTTTCTGAAATTGTTTCAGTGTCTGGCATTGGAGTTACACCAAAATCTTCAATAGTGAAATTGTTGGTCTTTTTTATGTGATTCAATTGCTCTTCGTAGTGCGGGTGATCGGGCGTAATGATTTCTGGTGGATCGTGTGGATTTAAGATTTCATAATTTGGCAAACCTAAATCGAAGGTAATAGCACCATCATGATAAATACCATTTCTTAAATTTTTAGGATCTTTAGCCGATTCAGCTAACTCCCTTAAATGTAGGTGATTAAAATGTAGCTGACCATGGTGGTGGTGGCTGCTGTAGTGATCGTTAGACATTTTTCTCTCAGAGTAGCTATTGTGTTGAGGACTTGCTGATTCTTCATCCTTTTGCAAGTTACCTTCCTCGGTTTGGTGATGTTTGTAAAAATCCCCATGATACGAATGATGTTGTTGCAAATGTTGTGCTGTTATCGGTGCATGATGGATTTGACTTACAATTAATTTCGTATTTAAAACTGCTAAAACAATTATTATTCTTGTTAAATGTTGCGATATAAATTTTAATTTCATTCTTCTTTGCTTTTCTTTTTCTTTGGTGTTGAATGCGGAATTGATTGTTTGTTTTAAACTTGAGCACTGGGTAAAGACTTCTAAATTTGAAGCGTGTGTTTTTTCCGGTTTTATAGCCATGAGCTTTTGTCTGGTTCAACAAAAATGTTTACACTGTTCTTCTTCTTTTTTTTGTCGTTGAGAATGCATGATGCATTTATGTATAAATCATTGATGAAGAACATCATATTCAGTCGTGACTATTGAATAAATCATAAAAAATGGTTAAATTATATATAAAGACTATGAAATACCCTATATTTACGATATTTTTGGTGCTATATACAAGTGTTATTTTGTCTTTTTAAGGTGTTTGATAAAATCGGTTCTAAATGTTGGGTCTTGAACCGTGTGGAAGTTAAATTGTTATCAAATGAAGCGATACTTCTTAAAAAATCTCACTAATGCATGCATCTGGTACTGTCGCCATACAAATTATAAATTCATACGCGTGTGAAAGGTGGTCCCAATTAGTATCTGAAAGATACTTTAGCTCAGTGACCATAAATGATAATAAAAACGTTTACCCTAGGACAGTATATATCGATATTGATTTTTTTAATTTTTAAAACTAAATCTTCTTTCAGCTTTCATGAGAGGTGATACCTCATGTGCATCCTCGGTTTTTTACTTGGAATGTCATTGGGTCTAATTAGAGCAAAATCGCCGGTCATTGAAAAATGTCTTGTTAATAAAATAAGTATCCGTACTCGGTCCACCAATTACGTTCCGAGGTGCTGTAGACAAAATAACAGATTTATCTCAGCAGTGTGGTTGCAAGGTTAGGGAACGCGCTGAGGTGAGTTCTCTTTATATCATCAGTACGCTCAATCTATTGGCTCCAAAATAGTGATTAAGTTTTCATTGTCGAGGTATGTATTGGGCTTGTCTCATGATACCTGTCATTCCGCAACGAGGCTACTATGGCAAGAGATTAGATAACTCGTGTAGTTAAGATTATATAGCTCGAGTACTTGGTAAACACAATGGGGCGGTATTAAGACTGAAAAATTTCTATGAATATGACGGACAAATAAAAATATTGGATTAACTGGTGTACGGAATCTTATTGAGATAATGTCATGGGTTTGTTTGCGATTTATAGCACAGTGTGTCAATAAACAGAGGCCATTCTACTCAATGGTGCAGCCATATTTAGAGTTAAGTTAGCTCCCGCAAATTACTTGTACATGATCCGACATAAGCACAAAAGTCACATAGGTGGTGGTTAGCCTTTTGCTCAACCTGTGTTTGATATAATACTATAATGAAATATGCTATGTGGCAAGTGTTTAAGGAAATCATTCGATTTATTTCTATATTAAACTTAGAGTTGTGATCTAAATTTTTTATAAAACATGCATTGTTTTGATAACAAAGCTTAATCTGGTACTCAGAAAGAGCAAAGAGGATTAGCATCAGATTAAATCTGATTATTATTACTATTGCAATAATTCTACAAACTATTTAATAATTAATATTAATAATAATTATTATTGATCAATTATTCGAATAGCTCGTATTCTTATAACTACACCCTTACAAAGTTATTGTCATCAAAGAAAATCCAAATTTTTTATATTCATATATAGAAGAATGCACATAATACGATGCAGTTCCATTGTATATTTTTTTATATTTACAAATATTTTTTGTTTCTTATTTAATAAAATCTAAATTTAATATTTTTTTACATTCATACAAGTAGAAAAAATTTACTATTTAATATAATGTAAATTGCATTATTCACAGTGTACTTTTCATAAGATTTGTCAGTGATCAGAATGAGCTAATAGTAGGATATTTAGGTATTTTACTAATACGAAGATGGAAAATGGATAAGGGATTAAAAGAGAAAGGATGGAAACAAATAAACTAAGGGATGCATAAATGGATGGAAAGGGTATGACGTATTAAAGTATTAATGATAATATGCATAATGAAAAAGTATACTTAAGTTGTGTGCTTGAGTTTGAATGAATGAGTTTATCTTAGGTAAATTAGAATATTTTAATGTAATCCTTATCTAATTATTTGTCATTTTATCCATTCCATTCAATTTACTAGATTTTGGTAGCTTGTTTGTTGTCTTATTCCTCTTCTTTTTTACTATTGACACTTTTGTTTTAATATTTATAATTGTGTGAGGATCCTGTATATGAAACAAAAGTGCCATATTCGGGAGCATTCACTGATTTCAGCGCAGGCTTAGAGCCATAATGTACTACAGGTGCTGCTTCTACTTTTTTAGGTTCTGGAATAGGAATCTTAATATCGGTAGGTTCCCGCAAAACGACGGCTTCGAAACCATTATGGTCATCAGCCTTGTATGTAACTAAACGACGATAACCATCGGAGTCAATCAATTCGTAGCTACCCTCAACTTTGTCATCTTTGCGTGTTTCCTTGTGACTCTTGATATCACCGGTATGGGGATCGTGAACGGCATAGTGGAATTCATAGGCAACTGGTCCATAGTCGGGTTCAGGTTTAACTTCAACACCGATAGCAATGTGGGCAATAGCCATTAGGCAGATAACGATCTGTTGAGAACACAAATAATTAATAAATAAATCAAATAACGGGAATTTAATTGCCTGAAGGACATAAACTTTATTATTACCTTTAAAGCCATTTTAATTAGTTGTATGTTTTTTTACAAAATTATTAAATCACAAAATTGAATTTATCTATTTGAGTCCTTTAGGATTGTTTGTCACTGAATGTGTTGACAGAACAAGTGTTAAAATGTTTATAATTAAAATCAAATCCTGTACACGTTTATATAGTCGAATTCGTCACAAATTTACTAGCGAAGTGAAATAAAATTAGTTTGATTTGTAGATGGCTTCAACCCCAAAAACATCGTTTGTGGTAGAAATGAAGAAGGCGTTCGTTCGGCAAACTGTTTAAAACTTTTTTTTTTTCGTTTAATTTTCAATTTAAATTTGATTTAGACCAATGCTGTTAACGATTCGTTTGGTAGAAGTAAATCTCTATGTAAATCGTATTGGTGGTAACTAGTAGTTTGATAAGAAATATTTAAATACGATTTGCCTAAAATCACATGCAAGAGCATGTATAGTACTCGTATCGCCTAGCAGTCACCCCTTCGCACATTCTCTCATACAACATGCAGAACTTAAAATTATATTCATAAATTTATGCATCTTATTACCACAAATATACACCTGGTGGGGCTGCATAGCAAAGTAGTGCGGCATGCAACCATTTGAGCCAGTTAGTGCGCCAGTTCATTTGAATCGAAATAAGTGTTACTGTGTTTGTATAAATATTTGTGCAACACGCGTATATTAATAACGAAATAAATAAATAAATAAATAAAATGTTGATGTTAGTGGATGGCATCTGATGCAATTCTACTCTAATTTGTGACACTGGTTTAAGAAATAGACAATTTTTTTTTGTAATTTCTTGTCTTCAACGCAATCTTACCACATGATACTGGTAGAACCTCTAGCCATAGACCACATTTGTATTGATTGAACAGTTTACATACTCTAAATTTGGTTACAACAAACACACATACGTTTACATTTAAGTAACCAATTTTAATTATCTACTTTAGTAATTGGGATGGAAAATTGAAAATGTTATCACAAGTTAGATTATAGAGTACTTTTTTGGACTGTATAGTTCAAAAATATGAATAGTCCAAAATAGTTAGATTAGAGAGGGCACATTGCACTACGACCCTATTTTGGATCTTTTGTGACAGCACATTGGTTCATCAAATTATTTTCAATTCACGCATATAACAGGTTAAATTGGTGAGAGGTTGAATATATCCTTTTTGGTAGTGAAGTACGATTCCAGCTCGAAGAAACCTTAGTGTTTGATAACTACACAGTATGCGTACAAAGATTTCTTTCTGACAGCCACAAAATCTATACAAATTTGATATAACGTTTCGTAGGATGCCCCCGAGGCATGAAAGACCGTTATCTTGGTGTATTGCTATACCGGGGTAAAATGGTGCTACCAGTACCTCCAGGACAATAAACTAGTGATGTCAGTTCTCTCCTCGGCTAGTATTTTTAATGATTATACAAGGCATGATAATTCGGGATAAATACGGTGCCCTTGCCGATGACAACAGATACCCCACAGAGGAGTGACTGTGGGACTTAGCGTTGGAAATGAGTTGTTGCCAATTTTATATGAAACAGAATCTCATCTGCGTGGTTGTAAACGGAAGAAATGTTTTGGCATCTCGGAAATTAAGCAACGGTTCAGCAATGCCCTGAGATTAGATAGCTCCAGCACTCGAGAAAAGTGCATGTATACTAAACCGGAAAATTCATAAAAATACAAAAAGGGCGGTGATGAAGTGTTGTAAAAGTTCACTCAGTGGTTAAAAAACAATCGTCACCGAATAACACCACTTGGGATGTGTTATTCGATGCGCTATATAAACCATGTTGCAGCTTCCTAGTTGCTAGCAAATTCCGATTCAACCTTTGATTCTCTGGCGTATCTTTGTGGGGTAGCAATGTTTGGTATGAGCCGGTTTGAGTATAGTAAATATATATGGTATGATTAATTAATGTCTTTTATATAAGAATCATTGAAATATCGTTCTTATTGTGCGAATTTTTATGAATGTGATGAATTCTATATTCTGAAACTAACAGGAATGCGAAGAGGAAGACACTGAGCTTCGCTACAAATGTGAAAAGCTCCTACAAGCCCAAACGTCATCGAAGATTCTTTGAACTTAACAGGTTCAAAGGTAGTTGGACTATGAATGATAGGAAATCTCTTGCTAGATAACTACTTTCTGAGATGTCAGTTGGTTAATAATGGAAAGACGCATCCCAGCTCTATTATTATAAACAGAGAAAGAATTATTTGGGCATATTTTCGACACAAACCAAATTCAAAATTAATTATATGAAAAAGTCAAAACAGGTTCATTGAAATGACTAATGTAATAGATCCATGTGAAAATTTTAAAGGAAAACGTACGGACATTTACTAGGGGGCTTAAAATCCCTTATATTAATTTAATGCAAAAATACTTACGTGTGAAAAACTATTAGAGCTAAAATACGCATCGTACCTCCCATATGAATTAAAAAATTCGTTTTTATGAAAAAGGGTTGGATTTTCAATAGGGTGCTAATAATAAAAAAACGGTGAATAAAATAGAAATTCTATGGGGTGACCCTAACGAGTACAGTATTCTGAGTGGACCCACGGGATTGCGGACAAAGCTATACAAAATTCAACATTCGGATTCAAACGAATCTAGAGCATATAGAGACGACACTGAAACTATGACTTACTTTCTTTGAAACTATGACTCACTTTGTTTGAAATGGCTTTCGTCGGAATTCGATCCAAATATGTTGGTAATGCTATTATTCCGGATACAACATTCCTCCCAAACACTTATTGGAAAAATTCTCAGAAATTACTTCCACGAAACTGATTTTCTTATTTACATTCTCCTATCAACCTAACTTAACATTTAGAAAACTATGGTGAACAGGAAATCATGGGAGTGGCATCTCTCATATGAAGGTAATACAAATAAAACTTATGTCTGGGAAACTATTTAAGCTAGAATCTCAAAAAATCGTAATGTTTTTATATATATTGTTTTATGGTAGCAAAGCACATTGTATATGTATAAAAGGTACTAAAAAAGTACCAACTAAGTAATCCATCACTATTAAGCATGCTTAAATGTACGTACTTATTACAGTATAAAATGTTCTTTTTTTAAACTTTTATACGTTTATAAATACTATTTGCATTTAATATATTGTATATCAGTTATAATTTCGTATTTATTGCAATTACAAAATTATTGCCAATTAAAGACACACACACACAAATAGAACATATGTATGCTCATATACATATATGTACAGTGGCGAGCAAAACTGGATACGTTTTTAGCCAATAAGACTTAAAAACGCTATAAAACCCATAAAATAAACGAAAAATAATTATGTTTTCAATTTAAAATATTCAAAAAAAAAAAAAAAAAAAAAAAAAATTATAATAATTAAATGTTATTCTAAAAATTAAAACATAAGTATTTATAAATAAATTGATTTTTAAAATTTTGTACAAAGTCTTATGATACTTTTTATACGTTTAAGCGTACTTTCGACCAAGGTCTTAATGATCTGGTGCGCAATACTAGACCACGACGTTTGTACTCTTGACCAAAGTTCGTTAAGATTTCTTCACATTTTTTTCTGATAACGCTGGAGTTTTCTGCTTTACGTGTTTTTACTTGTTTGGATGTCAATAAACGCTCCATAGTTCTGGCATCTCTCTCCGAAAGCACTTGTAGCACTCTTCGGTGGTAAATTCCTAACTTCTTGGCAATTTGGCAAGTACAGTAATTATTTTATGTCATTTCGACCTTTTGGTTTTCCAATAAACTTGATATTTTTCTAAATAATAAAACTAGTAAGTAAAAGTAAAAGTTTGTTTTGATGCTTTCTTCAAAGGTAAATCAAGTAGCAGTACTCAAATTCATTGTTATTATAACCTATACCACTATAACGGGGAGGGTATTATACGTTTGTGCTGATGTTCGTAACACACAAAAATATTGGTCCACCCACCTTAAAGTATACCGATCGATTCATAATCATTTTTTGAGTCGATTAAGACATGTCCGTCCGTCTGGCTGGCTGTCCATGTAGACCTTATGCGCAAGGTACAGGCCGCAATTTTCAAGATAATTTGATGAAATTTGGACCAAGCATGTTTTTTTTTGCACAGTGATGCCTATTGAAAATGGTTGAAATTGGTCCATTATTTCACCTAGCACCCATACAACCGTACCCCCCGATTCAAACTTATTATGCCATAATTGTCAAATATTCTATTATCTGTCTAAATTGGCACAAATAACTTTTATATAAGTATAAATGACACTGCAGATTTTCGTAATGATCGGCCCTTATTTGACATTGTCCCCCATACAAACCACCCTTTAAAAAATGTCTTAAACGTCTAAAATTGACTTGTAACCATTTCATTCGTAATAAAATTAGCTAAAACTTGAGATAAAGTTTCAATATTCGCGAATTTTCTACTGTTTTATTTTCTTCTATTGCTTATTTAAAAAATATCTAATCTTTTCTTAATATTTTCTTGATTTTATTGTGTTTATACCCTACACCACTATAGTGGGGAGGGTATTATACGTTTGTGCTGATGTTTGTAACATACAAAAATATTGGTCCAATACCCACCTTAAAGTATACCGAT
>NC_060950.1:52314418-52478096 GCF_022045245.1 Lucilia cuprina | reverse complement strand
CTTTACAAAAAATAAAAATTTTATAAAAGTAAAAATTGTAAAAATATACTCATGGTGTAGGGTATCATATGGTCGGCTATGCCCGACTATACTTTCCTACTTGTTTTTAACATACACTTGATTGATATGTACCCAGTTTTGCTCGCCACTGTATGTATATTAAATTATTTGTGTCTTTATCAGTTGTCTGTCTGTACGAAGTATTTTAGTATGTCACAAAAAGTGTTTGCGTTTTGAGTTTTGTAGTCCAGATTAACCAGACAGCCACAGTTCAACATCATGTAACTGATTCTAGGGTTAACAAATAACGAGCATCGCCATTGACTGTTGTGTCTGTCTATTGCTCTCTGTGTGTCCGTTCATGACATCGTAATTGACAGTAATTTGTCATTACGGTTAGTTCGCTAGCTCTTTATTTCAGCAAAATGATCATAAAATTTATGTTTTTAAATTACAAAATTACAGACACCTCACATTTGATTTATTTTCTTAAGAAGTTGGTGGCGCAATTAAGAATTTGTCTCGTGCGAAACACACTGCCTGTCATAAACATTTATAAATATTATCTTACTTATTTGTTAGATCACATAAAGTCACCAGACATAGAAGATGTGGGTTCTTTATTTTAGGTTTACACACAAAATATTAAGATATGTAGGGGTTTATTTTTTCAAAACCTAATGCAATCTAGTTCGTCTGTTGTTTGTAAAGAAATGTAAAACGATCATGATTTTTAATCCAGTTATCATATTTTTCGACATTCGGATTTAAAACTAAATGCAATACATATTTATTTACAATATTAATAATTTTACAAAAATTGTGAATGTCAAAGTAATTTTTGAAGGGAGCCTTAACATAGGCTTAACATATGGCCCGATATTTGTTATGCTCTTAAGTATTGTATCCCAGTACATAGTGTTGACTTAGGTAATATTTCGCACCATATTTATGAATATGTGTGAAGATACATAGTGTTTCGAGAGGGATTCTTTCTTATAAATATCAGTGTAAAACTAATTTTCTAAATTAAAATCTTATATTGTTGGTGTTGGGTCAATTATGTACCGATACATTATTTTAAATAGAACATGTTTTAGTCAAATTCCATAGATGCACTCGTATTCTTAAATAAGAATTACTCATTTTTTAAATAAGAAAACTTCTTTACTGAAATGGACCTAATAGTAGGGACTAGGGTTACTTATTGAAATGGTTGAAATCTTTGCATTATTTCATCTAGCCCGCATACAACCGTACCCTACGTATTATGTTGAATGTTCTATTAAGTCAAAAAATATCGACAAAACTTAGTTTTATAGAACTATAAACTACACTGGATTTCCTCTCTGAAAAATGGTGCGATTTCATTCACCACCATAGTGAAAGTAAAGTGGTGGCTTTAGTTAACTCCAAAGCGTTCAATAGGGTGTGGCATGAAGCACTCCTATCAAAACTAACTACTTTATGTGTCAGTAATTGCGTCTCTCGATTTATATCGAGCTTTCTCAGGGATCGCTCTATACGAGTTGTTATAGATGGGAACTTATCGAACGAGTTCAAAATAAATTCAGGGGTACCGCAAGGTTCCGTTCTTTCTCCTACTCTATTTCTTATCATTCTAAGTGACCTTCTATTCAAACTTCCGCCCTATCTATATACTCTTTTGCATATTACAGCAACATTTGCCATTCTTATTCATTTAACTTCAGGGCAAGTCCTTTGGAGATTGGGGCAACAAGACAAAACATGAATGACTCACTTAACCAAGACCTAGTGACAATCTCCGAATGGATTCGTACTCGAGTCGATTTTAATGCACGTAATACTCAATGTTGCTTTTTAATGCAGCAAATCATGGTGCTTCATCTATTTTTATGGACGGTGTAAATATTAAGGAGTGAGAAGCTCTTGATGTTCTGGGCAGGAAAATACAGTGTCGACGTTCGCTGGACCAAACACATATTTCAAATCTCGAGAGAAGCATTTTAACTTAAATTAACTTGTTCCCGAAACCCGCATATTCACGTGTAACGACATTAAGCAAGAGCACACCCATTTGTGACCAACTGACCAGTGGATTGCACAATTCACTACAGAACAGAGAGATAGGCCCACATTAACCCCTATGAATCGTATTTTTAAAACAGCTAAAACGTTCTTAAGGGATCACTTGCGTGGGGTCTTTATTATCGCTTTTGACAATTTTCAGCAAAAACACA
This sequence comes from Lucilia cuprina, assembly GCF_022045245.1. NCBI lineage: Eukaryota > Metazoa > Arthropoda > Insecta > Diptera > Calliphoridae > Lucilia > Lucilia cuprina. The sequence continues at coordinate 52,475,874 of NC_060950.1, read as the reverse complement.
AGCTTACCTCTAGGAAATATTTGTGAAACATTTTAACTCTGAAGTTCTTTACATTCGGAAAGTACGATCTGACATAACTAGATCGTCTTCGGATTTAATAGGTACCTTGAATATATATTCTCAATGCGTATAATAACAGAGAGAATGGACAAACATACACAAAGGCAGGTAAGACGTTTTCATATTATACACGCCTGGTTTCAAATAGACACCAAAGTGTCTGCTGTCAAAGTATGTACGTATAGTTGTCAGATCAACAACAAAAATATAAAAAAATACACGACGTTATCAAATCATCAAATAACTAATCATGAATAACCAAAGTAATAAAGCTATGTTGTCAACGTAGTGTTGTCGAAATCACAACAATGCATTGCCAAAATGACGCAAAGCTTAACAATAATGTTGTCATTAGAACCAACTTTGTCAAAACAAAGTGTTATTTAAATTTTATACAAATCCGTTGTCTAAACGTTAACAAGCATATTAAGCTCACTTTTAACAATGTACAGTATCAATTTCGGTACATTTCTAACGGTTTTTTCCCTCTGTGTGGTTATTATAAAGACTGCTCCTAATATGTGTTGATCTATAAATATATATACCACTATATATTTTAAATTTAAATTAACACATTAAAAAAATTGTAAGCCATGATAAATTAGCAAAATCTAATTTTAACTCCCATTTTTTATTGACCCAATTTTATTTAAAAAACAGGAAAAATCTAGTTCTCCTTGTAAATGCGTATTCAGACTAAGGATTTTAGGAGTGTTTATTTCAGCGTATAAAGTTTGAAAAATTAGAAATCTACTTCAAATCATATGCGTTAAATATCAAAGTAATCTTCTCATGAAGAAAAAAGAACAACAATAACTCTGTTCCACTTAATATTTAGGAGACATTTCATTGAGTAGGAACAGTTTTAATCCATAAGTAAACTTATAGTTTGTTAGTTTAATGCTTGGAGTGGTCTGTGTTATATTTTTAACTTCCAATCTTTAGCCAAATTATGAATATTTCGCAAAACTGAACATTATTAGTACTACTTATAAATATAACTAGTATACATACATATGTATTGGGCCTGTGCTTTTTTGCAATAAAATACTTTATATGGGTGTATCAATTATGTAGAAAAGTATGTATTTAAATATATACGAGGGTCATTGAAAAAATTCAAATAAAAAATATACTTTCCTAACGAAATAAGTCAACGATCAACAGTATTACATAATATACCTCCATTCATTCATATATGTATGGAGCACGTCTCAAAATACATAGGTCCTCGGAATACTGCTAAAATATGTTAATTATGAAGCAATTGTGATAATATTTTATACTAAGTAGTACATAAGTTTTATCGGACATCGGCTACTGAAAATTACTTTAATGCTCAAAATAGGTTTAAAACTACCAGTCCATAATTGACCCCATCTCCATATAAGCCATCTTAAGTCAGTATATTTTCAATAAATAATTCACTATTATGTAGAGCTTGGTTTACCATTAACCTGTAAAAGGCTTTATTTGGAAAATCAACCTAATATTTATATCAAAAGTATTAATTTATAAAATCTTATATATGAATTTATATGTAGTTGCACAACTTTATAATAATTGCACTGAATAATTGTATGCTTTTGCATATAGAAAGTTAAAAACTATTCTATTCAGAATTTGAACAAGATCTTTCGATATTTTTAATGTTTGGTTGTATAACGTGGTGGTACACTGCACGTGCATTGTCAACGTAAAAAATCCGTAATAAATCTCAGGATATATTTAAGTAAAGACCCAGATATCTAATCAAGGTTTGTTTTGATGTTTTCTCTCAGGTCATTGTCGAAGGCTGTAACTTCTTTTTTCTACTTTTGCAATTATGACAGTACTCATTGATGGGGAGCTCAAGCCTGTCCTGTTATTACTGCCATCAACCTCGATATACCCCGCACTTTTTCGGGTGATAAGGTATCTTGTGCTTTTTCTCAATAAAAAAACACAATGACTTGGTCCATTTACATGTGCCTAGGTTATTCCATTTATCTTCAGACTTTAGAACAAAGAATCTGAGGATACAGCTGTGGCAAGTCCTATTTCTATAATAGTCCCTATTCTCAGGGACCTAAACAAGGGTTATATATAGTCGACCCAGTCTTGATATTACATTGTCTGTGTCTTTTCATAAAAGATAACAATTCAATCATTTGTCAAGATTCAGTTGGCTTAATCGCTCTGTTGGTTACCTCTACACCACTCGCTCCCAGAAATTCGATCAAAAACCCATTTTATGGTAAAACAGTCGGATGGTTTAAGATTGGATATATAAGGATTAAATCTTAGCGTTAGAGCTCCTTCTACCCAATGCATCTGATCTCTGAACATTGTATGGCTGGTCTACAACAAAAATTTTCTTAGTTAAAGTCCATCATATAAGAATATGACGTACTATACCTCTCTGAAAATATTATCTTGAGAGAGAGGATGAGCGTAGATATTCTAAGAAGCCAAAGAATGATATATTATTTTGTAAAATACTTGGCAAAATATTATCTTGCCCCCCGAGATCCTGTCGTAGCAGATTATATTGGTATTCAGTTATCCTTGCTTTATTTTTTACTTAATTTCCAGCAAATGTTTTAAATTACTCTCGTATACCTTTATCTATGTATGTCTTTATCATTTACGTTTATTACAAACGGCCTAAGCGATCAGTTTTGATATGAAATCAAATGAAATTGTAAGTGGATTTACTCGTTCTGGTTTAGTACAACATGTCCCAACAAATCTGGGTTAAATTTATAAAAAAGAAAACTGTAGCTTTTTACTAAAATGCGAAGAAAAAAATCTTGAGAAAATTGCATTTAATACCAACAAATATTGACAAAATAATTTTTAAATTTAGATTAATTTAAAGTAAAAAAAAAAAACAAAAAAAATAATCATTAATCTTGCCTGAATTATATTTTTTTCTTAACAGATATTAGGGAGAGATGAATTTTTTCAATTTGGATTTTTACACATTATAAAACATAGTTCATGTATTCCTTTTAGAGAGTATTTCTGTTAAATGTCGAATGAAACTTGATAATGTCAACCGTGGGAACATTCCCTACCAATATTGACTATTGCATTGCTAAACCATCTTTTGATAGAAGCTTTTCGATAATAAGCCAACATGATCCATTTGTTACGAAAGCAAATGGATCATGTTCTATGACGGATTCCACAATGCTTACAATCAGATCATGTTGTAAGCGATGGTTTCTATACATCATGTTCTAGAACGGAAGATTCTTTTACGCTTCCAGACCAATGTAGCGTTATTCAGGCTGAACTTTCGGCCTTAAAACGGGATACAAACTGGCTCAAATTTTAACGAATATATGGCATACGAAAATCCAGGCAGTCGTTAGGGCTCTAAGTGTGTACAAACTATCAAACTTAGTCCTAGAATTCAAACCACAAAAGATATCAATTCCTTCTTCATATTCAGAGAGCAAATCTACGGAACTTAACGGCCACTGACCCATTGCGCTCTATACAAGAAGACTAAAATTACCCTGCAATGACTTCTGCTGGAGCTATCAGGATGAAGAGGAAGAAAAGAGTATTTGTGGAAAGTGGCAGTGTCCCACCATAGCAGATTATAGACTGAATCGGTTAGGTTAGGTATTCAGGCTGCAAAGACGCACACTTGGGTACTATCGGTCCCTTTGTGATACTTGTAAAAGAAAAAGAGTAGGAGTTTTAGGATCGAGAAGAGGTAGGGAGTAGGTATAAAATGAAATGAATCGGTTAGATAGGAACTTCTTGCAATATTTAACGGATCTATTGGAGGCTGATATCCTGAAGATAGACTCCTATATTCGTGCGACAAACTAGTTGGGTTTAGGAATCCAGGGTACTCAGGTCGAAGTGTAATAATCCGCTGACTGTTTCTCTAATTTCAGGTATCACAAAGTCGATTGACATACTGCATCCAAGTACATATGACCCCAATAAAGACATCGCGATAAAGACTGCTAAGCTAACCTATGATGTAATCGATTACAGTTGACAACGTTTGATATATTGTTGGATCATTTGAAATACTAGAAGAAAGTTGTAAATTTATTGTCTCTGAACTTCATTTTCAATCGAAGTGAGATGAGGAGTAGTTAGAGGATAAGTAGTTTAGGATTCGGGGCAACCTCACCGATTTCTAGGGTGAGTCAAATTTTCGGAAAAAACATACTTTAGAAGTTTCGTCGATTTCTAGTAATCCACAGGGATTTTGGGACATTATCTAAATTTAAATTATGATAAAATATGTTCGTTTTACCATGAACATTCTCTAAAATAATTACACATTACCACCCTAATAAATATATAAATAAATATAAACCTTTTTCAACATGATTATCGGCATAAAAATGCGTGTAGACATTAAAAAAAATATATAAAATTATTTTTAATTAGTGTTTCAACAAATAGTAACTAAACTAAATTGAAATAAAATTTTGCACAAAAATAAAAAATATTCATAGAGTTTTTTTAATTTCTTGTTTACTTTTTGCAAAAAATTAAAATGATTTTTGTATTTATGTCAGTTGAATTTGTTTGTAAGCGATTGCATTAATAAAATTGTAATTTATGCGTCTTGTGACTAGAGTGCACTGAATCGTAAGTAGACCAGACGAACTAGATTTAATTGCAACAAAGTTAATGCAAATACAAAAAAAAAAAAAAAAACACACAAAATTTACTGGTATTTCACAATTATTGCAACATATTTTCAAGGATTAGGATGATAATAGGAAAAAACTGGAGGTCACAACTTCATTTTGTTTGAGATTTATTTCATACATTGCATTTTCCGTTTCCGATTGTCCTAGTTAGTATTAATTGATTTGACTTAAATAATAATTGTTTCGTTAAAGAAGATATGCCAATAATAATTAAGGTATGTTTCCACTGGCTTGAAATCTGCTAGATTTGCTAAACCTCTTCAAGGTGTTTCCACTGAGCTTACTCGTTTTTGATATTCGAATTTTCGAACAAATTCTGTCACTTTATTTTTTCATAGCCACAATAAAGTTAATTTTATGTAAAATTACATATTAAAAATAAAAAATTACAGTTATAAACAAATAAATTTATTTATTAAATGTCACTAATTTTTAAATTATAATTAGTTATTATTTTCACTTCGATATTAATTGTCACTTTTTCGATGAAAACATTCAATTTGAATGGATAGCCCAAAGAAGTATTTGCTTATCCTAGACACATCGCAGTGTTGCATAAACAAATCTTTTTCGAAAAAATACAATTTCGACATGTTTTAAATCAAATCTAGTAGATTAACTAGATTTGGATTTTTCAAAATGTATGGGAAATCCGCATGATTTCAACTAGTTTTGCCCAAATCAACTAGATTTGCTCCAAACGCCTCAGTGGAAACATAGCATAATACAAAATTTTATGATCGGGAAGTAATTGCCGATTGATTTAATTCAAATAAATAGGTTCTCACTAATAAATTTAATATGCACGAACTAGTTTAAAACAATGGGTTGAAATTTGTCGACGATTTTACACACAGTCTCCTATGAAAGTCTTTTGAATTAAATAAGTTTTACATGATCACTGTCTCTACCTTCAGAAATTGTTTTGCTTTAAAATGTCGGTACTAATCATGAATAATCCTTAATATGAAATTCGAATTCCATTTACTAAGTTCTTCTGAAGAACTTCTTCACTCCATAACTGACTTGAAGCTACACAATGAAAGGGAACTACGCACTGCAAGCCGTAGAAGTTTACGTGTTAGAAATAAATTCTTATAACTCATTTTCTTCGTTTGTTGGTCAATGCTTTTGTTGTGTTCACGAACAGGCTGTACCCCGGTCTAAATAGCAGACTTCTGAAATGGTATTGATATCACGATCACGATTCAGATAACAACCGGCATTATAGGTTAATATCGAGCGTCGAAGACCCAGAAACTGATATAATCTACTGTTTACCTAATCATAACACTAGTTTCCAGGCCACAGTCCGAGAAAAAACGGAATGCTTAAATTGGATTAGAATAAACATGACATTAACAGCAGAAAAAAAAAACATTATCAAAATGAACAAGTCTGAAGGTTTATATGATGGTATGTATTGTAAGAGGACACATACGATTACGGGCGCAGTTATACAAAATTGAACGTGTTGATTCAGACGCATGTGAAGCATATAGAGAGGACATTGAAACTCTTAAGAACCTTCTTTGTCATTGTCAGGCTTTCGTCGGAATTAGATTCAAATATCTTGAGACTGATATTTTAACATCCTTCATGAACACTGAAGGGAAAATTTTTAGGAATTACACTCAGAAAACCGCGTTTCTAACCACAAACATTTTACATGAAAAAAAACTCGTACAACTGGATCGATAGTGGCCTAAGCGCATTTCTTCGGATTCGATGTAGTATCTTCCTATCAACCTAACCGAACCGTAGTTGATTTGTTGTGAATTAAATGAACTCCAATATTTATCTCAGCCAATATAATCTTAGCCAGAATATGTGATAAAGATTTTTTCAAATGGTGTCCTTATAGGAGGGCTTGATTGTTTTTTCAACCCTCCGTCATGCACATGTTCCGATAGTCACGTACGTAGCGCATGTATCTGGCGAGATACACTATGTATTTCAGTACATTTATATGAAAAATATGCCATTTTAGTAACAATATTACGATAACTAACATTATTTGTAGAGGGTACCTGGAGACTCAAACCCCTAACCAAATTAGAAATATATTAAAATCACAGTTCGTAAAATATCTGGCCAGATACATGCGCATGACGGAGGGTTAAACCACGAAAGAAAATACATACATATGTATATTTATTGGGCTGAAATTAAGTGAAAAGAAGAACAAAGTATGACCCTGACTAAAAGACCTTATTAAACGAGAGGGTTTTCAACCCACTAGCATTGGCTGAAACTTGTTTTAAATTAAATAATTAACAAATTGATATCTAGTTAATGTATTTAAATTTTATAATCTTAAAATATTAAAGCAACAACACTAAGAATAAGCCGTCAAATATGAAGAGAGTAATAAGCAGTTGTCAACTTGATAAATTAAAACTAATTCTATTTTCATATTGAAATCTTAATGAACGAATAAAGCAGTTTTGTTTTGTATTACAAAAATCAATTGAATTAACATTTTAAATAAGAAAATAGAAGTATACATAATTTTAAATTTTCAAGTAGAAGTTAATTACAACAAAAGTAAGTGCATAAGGTTATGAAAAATCATATATTCACGCCATCAAAATGTATGTTGTAAATTAAAGTTAATTTAGGAAGGTGTCAAATTTATGACCTTAGTTCTTTTGAGTTCGATGATAGGTGAAGTAGTATATCATTATTACTTAATTATAATACAAACGAAACCTTACTAACGCGATTTTAAATGTTACTAGTATCGCTATAAATTATTCATATGAGATAAAAACGTGCCGTACCTTGGTCTAAATAGCAGACTTTTGAAATGCTATTGATATCATTATCACGATTCGGATAACAACCGGCATTATAGGTTAATATCGAGCGTCCAAGGCAGTTCGGATATCATAAGTTTCATATCCACCAGATATTAGAAGTCGTATGTCTCATTAACTACAACATTTAGAGTCCTCAAATTTCTCATCCATACCTTGCAAAAATAAAAAGAAGTACTTAAAAAAGAATAACATTTATCACCACTTCAAAAGTAGCACTAAGTGATTTCTTTATGATATTTATTGATTTCATTATCTATTTATGTTAATATTATTTGAGTCATATTTATTGTATTCTATAATACTACAATTTTACTTCATAATATGTTCCAAAAAATAACATAAAAGTTACTTCTTGAGAATGACTTCAGATGTAGTGAGTTTGGAAACAAATAAAAAGGACATTCCTCCTATGACAAGCCTGTGGTGAAATCACTACTTCTTTAGATCTTTTTCAATACTTCCATGTATTGAATTCTACATCTTTTTCGCTTCATTGAAAGTTCCAAATGTTTATAACTATTTGGGAACAGAAAAGCCGGACTTGTAATAGTGAGCGTAATACGTCCCAAATAAAAACAAGTAAGAAATTATATTTGGGCGAGACAGAGCTACACCTGTTACAAAGATAAAATGTGATTTAGTTTTAGTAGTAATAAAGCATTTAAGTTGAATTGTACCTTGCCTCAAATATACTTAAGCCATTTATTGTTGAATAAAATTGTGGACATTTAAGTAAAATTTTGAATGGGGCTAGAGTCAAATGAGGCCCTATAATTATTATATAAGTTCATGAGAGTCATCAGGGCTTGTATAGAACTTGATTTTGCAGCTTTTTGACGAGATATGAGTATATTTAACATAATTATGTTTAATATATGGTGGCTAGGTGAAAAAATGGACCGATATGAGAAGATCATATACCAAATTTGATTGAATTATCTCTAAAATTTCAACCTTTAGTTTGATTATAAAGTTTTATAAATGTTAAATTTGTACATCTGAAAAAAATAGCTGGACTTCTTACATTTTTTTCATATACACTTTAATATCAATATGATTTTTTTAAGAAATAATGAGCAGATAAATGACAGGATGCCTGTTACCACCTGTATTTTACATATGATCTAAATCCTCAATTTTTGCTGCACATTTTGCAAACAAATTTTAGGATTACCAATGGGTGACATGGCACCTCCCATATGAATTTCAAACAAAAATTTTCATACCTAGGAATCTATTAAAGATCCAATCCTCAAATTACTTGGCAAAATTGAAACACATATGAACTTTTGAATATTTGAGAAAAAATGCTCGTACTAACTTCTAAAATTATCTTCCCAAATAAAAAATCATATGTTAACGCCAATTTCTAAAAAAATACGTTATAACTTTCTTTTGCCCTTTACTGTAAACTCACATTATTTTCATATTATTTTTCTGCATACGAAACAAATACAATTTTAATTAGAACACTAATACCTACTTATTTTTAACTTAAACCTATTTACCTATAAAAATTAACAAAAGAATCAGGCTGATTAGCATAAATATTAAATGCTGAATGTGGATATTCGGTCATTAAACCAAATTTACCAATAACTTGTTGATCGTACAAAAATTAAAAAAAACACACCACACATTTACATTTTCTCAGCTTTTTCGTAAAAAGTTTTTGCAAACTTTTTTATTTGGTTTTTTATTTTAAAGTAGAGGCAAACATTTAAATATAACTGCAAGTGTGGACTTATATAAAAGTTTATTTTAAATTACAACTTGAACGCTATGCATCACTACTTGTTGGCCTAATCGAAGGTCGAAAATCCTTACGCAGACGGGAACGTAAAAGTTCACGTCTTAAAATATTACCTTCCCTTTCAGCGCTTTCCATTACCTGAAATAATTAATCGATATAAATCATACATAATTGAATATTCCTTAGTAAATATGTACTAACACTTTCTGTTAAAGCTGATCTTTCGATTGTTGCTGGATCCATATCACCAACTATGGAATCAGCTAAAGACGAGGCATTTGAATCGGTATTGTATGTGGCGGCCACACTTTGTCTTAATTCGGCCGCTTCGTCATAGTTGTCTGTTACTGTTTCTCTTTCTTCTGTTTGTATATATTCCATGGGATGGTTACTGTTAATGACTCTTCTCAGTTTCTGTTTATCTTTTTTGTATGACTCCAACTCGTTTCGCAAACGTTGATTTTCCAATTCAAGAAAATCCACCTTTATGAATAAATATAACAACATAAAGCAGAGCAAAACTTATCATAAACCTGTAGTTGTTGTCTTTTATATGTAATTTGAATAAATACGTTTTTTCGTGGTTTCCACAACTTACACTTTCCAATTCGAATTCAAGTTCATCGATTATATCGTATGCCTCATCCAAGGCCGTTTGCAATTTTGCCACCTGGGCCTCTAAACTGGTAATAGTATGTTGCTCGTTGTTTTCAGAATGACGTTTTTCTAAGGCAAGTTCTTGTTCTAAAGAAAAGAATTGATAAGAGTTGTTTGACGAATGAAAGAAATTAATATGGATTATTTGTCAAAATTAAACCTTATGTTGTCAAAATAAATCTATTTTGCAATACACTTATTAGGTGCTAATCTATCAACAACAAATATTTGCAATAATAAATCAAATACAAATTTGTTGTTCTCTACAAAATATTAAGGATAAATAGGGGTTATTCAGAGCTTAAATACATATTCATACAATTAAAGGGCCCTTTACATGATCACATTTTACGTACGTAAAGTCTAATGAAAGAAATTACATCTGTATGACAACAAATAGGATAGAAGTCGTATGATTTATATTTCTTGTGTTTATACGATTTGTATAAAATAATAAAAAAGTAATATGGAAACAGCTGTTTTACATGCCTGATCTAATCCGACCTGCTTTTTTTGAATCTTTTCAAATTTTCCATCCGTATTCTCTCTCAATGGCTGATGGTTTCATTACATTTGCGTTTAGACGATCTTATCCGTACTCTTCTATGCAAAATTTGGACAGGTCATATTACTTGTGTGATCGTATAAAGCTAGCATTAAGGGCACTTCAAACGATCACACTTTACGTACGTAAAGTGTAATAAAAAAGTAAAATGAAATTATTGTGTTTACACGATTGGCATAAAACAATAACAATGTAAGATGTAAACAATTGTATCACTCTTTTTGTATGTGTTTACATAAAAATACATCCCTGATCTAATGCGACCTGCTTGAATTTTTAATCATTTCTGTCAAAATTTCCATCTATATTTTCTCTCAATGTGTTATGATTTCATCACACATTGCGTTTAGACGATACCATCCGTACACTTCTACACAAAATTTTGACAGTTCATAGTACTTGTGTGCTCGTGTGAAGCCGTCTTTATTGAATCATTTCAAAAAATTAAGAGACTCATAAGACGGTCAAATTTTCTATCCACTTTTTCTCTCAATGAGTGATAGTTACTATTGCGTTTAGATGATTCCGTCCGTTCTCTTCTACAGCGACAGATTAACAGATCATATTACTTGTGCTCTCGTGTGAATGTAACTTAAATGAAAATCAAAATTATAAATTTTACCTTTTTGTCTTTGATCTAAAGATGATTTCATGACAAGACCATTAAGGGTCTTCTGGCGATTGAAGACATCTTCAAAAGCTTTACAACGTTTAACCTTTTGCAAATAAGCTTCGTGCAGTTGATTATATTTACGTTTAATTTTCTCTAATTTCTCATACATACGATCACGTTCCTCCTCAAATCTGAATGCTTTCAATTTGGCCTCAATGTGTACAGAGGAATTGGAATGTTCCTCTTCGGTTAAACTTTGCAACTTTTTACGCAATGAAGCATTTTCCTGACTCAATCGAACGTTTTGGGCATTTGCTTAATAACAAACATAACAATAGTGTAATAAAAATATCTTTTTAAATTCATGTTTCCATACCTGCATCCAACTGAGCTTTTAGAAAGTCCATATTTGATGTTCTGTTCATGGTTTTTTTCTACTATAAATCCGGATTTCTTTTTATAAATTATTGTTTTTTAATTAATGTGTTCAATTGTGATATCGATTGGAAAATAGTTCAATTTGTATTTATCTAATAGTAATGAACCTATAAACTCATATTGTATTGGGTATTATCAATTTTGTTGTTATTTTGATAAGAATTTGAGAGTAAACAAAATTTGTATTTTATGCGAAAACAACTCAAAATGAATCACAGGTGTAGCGAGTTCTTTCTCACCACCGCACTGTATTTAGCAAATATCCAAACCCATACTGGTGAATAAGGAACTTATAAGAAATACAGTTTCTGTTACAGTGTTGCCAGAAAAAACTTTTCCCAAATATTCCCATTTTTTGAAAACACAAAATGAAATTTACCTTAATTTTTTATGTATTTTTTGATAAAAATCCAATGTTTTAAAAGAGAAACATTCGATTTTGATTACGTAATAACGAGAAACAAATTATTCCCAAGTTGAAATAATTGTCTTAAGTAGAACGATTTTGGTTCAAACAAAAACCGTTAATGGTAAATATGATCGCTGTACTGGATCTTTCGTTTAATAAGGTGCTCTGTGGAAAATATTTTCTCGATAGTTAACCGAAAATAGGTTATTGTTAAAGTTAATGTAAATAAATGAAAGTAAGGTAATAGAAGACTTTTCGAATGCCTGTCGTAAAGTCACATATCGGGACATCGGTAAATAAAAATATTTATACATTAAAAAGTCTCCCTTTATATTAAAAAAATATTTTTTAGCTCATTTAAAAACACCATTTCTTAATATTTAATAAGCTATTATTTCTTAACAATATCAACTTCTTTAAGCATTATTAAAGTCTTCACACTAGCACACAAGTAATATGATCTGTCAAAATTTCGTATAGAAGAGTACGGATGGGATCGTTTAAACGCAATATGTAATGAAACCATCACACATTGACAGTCGTACGTCTCTCTTCATTTTTTGAAAGGATTAATGAAACATGCAAAGTGTGATCATGTGAAGTGTCCTTAAGTATGTAAAGGAAGAGCATAATAGGTCTGTGTATTTCTTCGGCTTTTATGTACAGAAACTTAACAACAATATCGAAAAAATGTACGCGAATACGTCAAGATATGCAACACAATCATAGTCAGACGTACATAATTTTCAATAACATTTTAAATGCCTTATTTCCTTTTATCAATGTTCACGTTCTGAGTCTTCTAATTCGAAAGGCATGGCATATTTCTCGAATAGAGGCGAATTCAGCATCGCATTTCTTTCAATCCAATTGTAGCCTTCTCCATCGCACCTGGCATTTGAGATATCGAGTCCTGAAGTTAAAAAAAACTAATTTGTTTGGCTTTTTTGAGACGTTAAGACACAGAGACTTGAAGACAACAACGAAAGACACCTCTAAGTCGAATCAGGAAGAGATTTGAGTCGATTAGAACATCGTCACGTGTCGATGAATCCTATATTTCGTTATAAACAGTATTTACAAAGCATAATAGCCTCCGCCCCATAGTAAAAAATCTTTACCAAAAAGATCAGTTTCAAGCTTTATTTAAGGATATCACGAAGAAGAAACAAGACATGTCAGATGTTAAGTCTTTATTTTGAAGCCAATAGAATGGACTTTCAGTTGGAATACAACATTTTTCAAATAAAGTTGTTTTGGCGCTGTTATGTTCCAAAAAACGCAAAAAATTGTGTTTTTTCAAATTTCAGGACACGATATCATAAATCTCAGATGTTATGGAGAAATCTTTGATCAGATTCAGGATTCAAGCTCAATCCTTTAGAAACGTCTAATTTGGTATCAGGGTTTCGACTTTTTTTCAAATGTTTACTACTTTTGCAGGTGAAGATCTTGCGGACACTAATTAACAAACTATCACTTAGGGCGGGTTTCTTACTGCTCAGTTAAACTATGTTTAATTTGCAGTTAAACTCGGAACAAATTTAGGCGGCCTTTAAACGATGATAGTGTTTTTCAGTTTTGGATTTAAGTTCTGTTAACTTTGTTAGTATTGCCAACATTTCACTCAAAAACATAAACAATAAACAGCTGTTTTTTGCAAATACATAACACTTTTCTAAAATGAAAGATGTTTGGAAAAATGTTAAATAAACATTTAAAACAATAATAAAACAAAACAAATCAGAAAATTGCAATTTACTTAAAATATTAAGTTTTTGTTCTTCCGAAATCATTGTTTTGTTATTTTTGTTATTTGTGTTTTCTCATTTAAAACTTATGTTTAATTGACCAATAACGCTCAGTTAAAGTAAGATAATAAGGAACGTTACTGTTTACTGGAAAACATAAAACATAGATTAAACTAGGTTTAAACAAAGAATATAGATTATCTTTGTCTGAAAACCCGCCCTAAGAAGGACTTTGTCCAGCTTAAAAACTATTTTCCGAGTTGGTAAACCTTGACATAACGCAAGTGTGCCATTGTATAGAATCAAACTATTTATAAATAACGAATAAGACATTTTATTTTTTGGCTAATATTTTGCTTAAAATAATTTATTTATTTATTTTCTTTTTAATAATTTATATAAATTAGTTTTAATTAAGGCATAATTTTCAACTAATTACAAAATATTCATATTGTGTAAAATTTAAATTCTCTTTTCATTTAAAAAAATTTAAAATTTCTTAAACATTTTATTTATAATTTGCATTTTAAAATTGTTTTATCTTTTGTTGATGTTGTTGTTGTTGTTGTCGTTCTCGAATAATTTTGGATAAAACAAATAAAATAAATTTACAGACGATTGATTCAGGGACATTATTTCATAATCGTTATAAATCAGGTTGATATAGAATTGTATTATTTGTTTGCTTATGTTTTTAAAATTGTTATTTTTTTGTTTGTTTGTTTTTTATTAAAATCAGTTTATTTATTTATTTAGTTTACTAAGTATTATATGTATGTATGTATGTAAGTTGTAGGTAGTATTATTAATTTATGTAATTATTTATTTTTCTTTTGTTTTACTACTGGTTAAACTGATTTTACTCAGATATCTGTTCACAGCACTTTATTTCATTGACAATTGTTATTAATTATTTCATGTTTGCAATTATAATTTATTAATTTTCTTTAATTCTGTTTATTATTTAGTTAAATATTCCAATAACTTGTGAATGTTTAAACTAAAATTTAAAAATTTTCAAACTTTTCCTTTGTAATGTATATGATAGAGCGTTTTTCTTATATGATTTCCTATAACATTGGAAATAAATCATTTGTGTTTTTTAGGTTTTTTATCATTAACTTAATATTTACTACTTATTGGTTGTAGGTAAATATTTAAATTATCTTAAATGTATCATTTAAACATACATTTTTTTAATCTTTCCTATAAATAATGGGTGTAAAATTATGTTTAAATTTAATTTACTAAATATTTAAATAGTTGTATGATGATATTTCAATCTTTTTTTATCATTTATACTTTCCTTTTTTTAAGAATTTTGTTTATATATGTATGTTTTGTTTTTTTCGTTTGTATTACGAGAATTAAATAATTTGCTTCAGTTTCATTCATATCACACACATTCAGACAGTATCCATCTACTTAAAAACTAAAAAATATAAAACTAATTGTTATAATAATTATTTTATTATAATTATGTTTTATATTTCATAATAATAATAATAATAATTGCTAGACTTAATTATTGTGAATTTAATTATTTTATAATTATTGTTTTTGCTACACATTCTCTAATTACGCGATCACTCCTTCAACTTCATACACTTTTCAGGTTGAATGTGTCGATTGCTAGGTTTTGACTTTGTCGTCATTATTTTATATTTTCCACCAAAGAAATTTCAAACTAATGTTTTGTTAAACAAAAAACAAGGAAGTAGTAACATTTAAAATTAAGTACAAATCAATAGAATAGGTTTTGGTCAAGAATTATAGAAACATAGATTGCGCATTCAGTATGTAAAAAAATGTTCGTTCTGCGCATGTACGTCATATCAGCTTATAACTTGAGAAAAATAAAAGCAAAACATAAACAAAGTGACATTTTTGAAAAATAAAAAATATTTCTATACAAATAAAATACATAATACAAATAATAAAACTAATTTCGCACGCCTTAGAGTTGTTGGTGCTTTTGCAATTTTTCACAGCGCATTTCATATTTAAAGTATTTTGTTTTTTTTTTAAATTTTTACAAAATTTTGTAAAGTTTTTAAATTTTTTTTTAAGTTTTTAAAATTTTTTTAGACGTCAATCACTTTATTTGCTGATGTGACGTAGCATATCGAACACCTGTTGATTTAAACCAAAAAAAACCTGCGCAATGCGTAATCTATATTTTTATAATTCTTGGGTTTTGGTTAAGAGTGGTCAAAAGCGATATAGAAAGAAATAAGATCGCGAAATTTAATATATTAAGTATAACACAGACCGATAACTCATTCAGGGTTTCACATTTTTTTAAATTTTGTCGGCCTGCCTAATCAGTTTTATCAATACATTTCCTTTAACTGCTCTAGGTTTTATTTTTTCTCTCCTACAATAACTACTTCTAGAACAAGTGCAAAAATAACTAATTTAGATTCTTGTACAGAAAACTTGAAACTAATGTTGTCGCTATAACTTCTAGAATATGTTCTGTGTAACATTATAGTGTTCCCAAAGAACTTTTAGATGTTTGAAATAAACAAAACCGATAGACTCAATTCTGGTGGTAAACGAGTCCACTTGTCAAGTACAGATCTATTAACAAATTTCCAAAGAGATAAGCAGGAACACTGTTTCCTTGTAATGTATGACTACAACCTAACCTCACTTAAAGCTAAGGCGAAACTTAAAATTTTTGTAAAAAAAGTGATTTGGTTTCATCTTAGAAGCAGCGACCAGTGATAGTCTTGGACATCTCGAAATCATAAATCAATCAATGTTGACTTTATAGCGCTTTCACAGAATCAGTTAAATCTACAAATTACAGCATTTTCAGAAGATATAAATGTTGCACTACTAGATATGAAATCAAAACACAAATTCGTTTATTTCAGTAAAAAATTTTGATTCTATTAAGACTCCTAATCTATATTTAAATGTATTCAAAAAGCTATATTCTAATAAAAAAATATTTGACCACTCTGTGAAAAAAAAACTAAACCAACGAAAAGAAAATCCCTCCTGTTTTTAGCAAATTTTTTAAGTGGGAATGTATTGCACATTGAAAAATATGAAAGAAAAATAAAAATACTTAAACGATTAATAAAATTTAAATATTAACAATTTCTTGTTGCTGCTCAACAACCTCATCATCGTCGTCATCATCGTTTTCGTTATTATCATTGTCTATAAGACCACTGCGATCGTCATCTATTTGAATTTTCTGATGAGAAGAGTTGCGAGAATGTTTTTTATTGGCATTATTACTCAGGGCACCCGAGCCGACGGCTACAACACCGGTAGCTATTGGATGATCACTGGTGCTAGCGTTAGCTACGTGATTTAAGTCTTTAGAATTTGTACGGCGATGTCTTAATATACTTAAAGCCGATTCAGCGATTAAAGCGCTACTAGGGGCTGCGGACGAATTGGCAACTCCCGCATTAGTAGTTGTTTGTGAAACCTTTATGTTCAAGTCCTTTGAATTGTTGCGTGAATGGCCGCGTGAGCCAGCTTCGTTAGTCTCGTTTGAATTTTTCAATTTACTCTCCACCACATTTTTGAGCAAATTAACATTTTTCTTATTGTTAGTGTGATGAAGATGATTATTGTGGTGGTGATTATTATTATGACCACGGAAGAATTCTGGATCGAATCGTATGTTATTGGGCATATAGATTTGATCATAGGAATGATTGCGCGAATGTTTGCGCACGAAATGACCACAACCGGTGGTCAATTCATCTTCGTCCTCTTCGTCTTCTTGGGGCTTTAATTGATTTTGTATGAAACGTATACTAAAATTTGGATCATCTCTGGAACAGGAATTGGAGTGAGCCACCAATTTGTGGCGGAATTCTGTATTAAGGTCACTTGAATTGTTGCGGGAATGTGTATGAAGTTTTTTCAAATTCTTGAATTTAGAAGTCTCACAAACATCCATGGCTGGATTCGAATTATGATCCTTAGCAAAGCTGCGTATCATTTTGACATCACACGAAGCACTGCGGAAATGTTTCTTCGACTTCATTTGAGGAACTGCTTGGGTATTTGCCATCATGGCATTGTTGCATTTATCGTAGCTGGAATATTAAGAAATCTTTATATTAGTACTGTACTCTGAATTATTCGGTTGGCAAAATTTACCCATATTCAAGTTGTATAGTTCGGGAATTGTTACGAGAATGACGATAGTTATCCGATTTTAAAGCCATTTCACCATCATCGTAGTTGGGATTGTTTTCATGGCCGGACAATTTTTCTTCAAAAACTACTAAAATATATGCAATTGAAATAATTATCTGCATTTTGAATCAAACAGAATACTCACGTTTATCTAAACTTATTATGGATCCTATTATAGGGTCACTTGTATTCAATGGCTTCATTTTATCTAATTGCTTACGTCGTCTAACCAACCACCAATCCACCATAAATATGGCCAAAGCTATAATTTTCACAGAAGCACAAAGTCCCACATATCTGAAATATAAAACAAAATCTTTAATATCGATTCTCCATTAACACTCAGATGTTTATTAAACTTACTTGTAACGAAACTTTTCAATGTCGTAAATTAAGCAACGACCACCCTTCTGGCCGCACGAAGATTTCCACAATAAGCAGGTGGAATCGATGAGATTACCAAAAAGTATGGGTGCTGGTATATAACCAAATAGACGGAATATAACAAATTGCATGCCCAAGGCAAATGATCGCTCTTCTTCGGATACCGAACGTAGGACAATCATTAGCAGAGGCATTTGAGTGGCAGCCACAATGAAGGTCATAAAGAAGAGCAATATAAGGAATGGATAAATATTGCGGCAGGGATTGGCACAAGGACCGGCAGTGGCAACAGGAACTACAGTAACTTCAGCGAAATTTTCATTGGCATTAAGGGCTTGAGCATGACTACCACCGGCACCCAAATAAATGCTGCTGGAGATATTAGCATGAACACCTTTAAAAAGAAACGTTTATAAAAATTATTAAGAAAGGAATTTTTATTTTACTATGTTTAATACTTACAGGCACAATTAGTATAATTTGAACTAGAAGAGAATGCCGTACAACCTGCATGGCAGGGACTGAAATAAGTGAGACCATTATTTCCACACACCGGTTCGACATCACTGGTCAAACACTCGCAACCAAAATTACAAGCAGCGGTCAAATTAACTTGGAATGGTTCTAATGATCCCGGTTTGGAACTATTATAATAGGGCATAGTAGTGCCGGCCATTTTCAAGTTGTCACAACCCAAAAAGAACAGCATGGCAAAAAGACACAAACAGATAACATTTGAGATGAGTACAAATGTTACTGCTCCCTTGGGTTTCAATTGAAAACGTTTAAGTATACAACCGCCTACAAAGATACCAATACACGCTCCCGGTATAGCAATGGATCCTGTAAAAACACTAGCCTGACTTTTGCCCACACTAAATTGAGTTTCCAAATATTTCGGTAAGAATACCACAAATCCGGAGACAATCATTAGTTCCATACAGGCACCAAGGCAAGTGACAATGTAAATTGGATTCGTCACGAGACGTAGCATAGATTGTGGTATGTCTGCAATTAACAAAGTTAGTATATGTATTTATTGTGCTACTCAGTATTTCGATTTTGTACCTTTAATATCTTTTCCATAGCCGGTATCTACTTTGGGTTTCTCTGGTTCCTCTTTAGTGGCCACTGAAACAATTTCCTTTTTAACTTTTCCCGTTTCATCTGTATTACGTGGCAAACTATTCGAATTATTCGGTACTGCTGGCTGTATTACTACAGAAGCTTTGCGTATCTTTTTCTTTTCATGTGTTAAGACCTGTAAATCGATTTAGTGATAAATGGTTGTCAGAATATTTATAAAAATAGTATTCAGTATAACAATTGATATCCCTCAGGGACTATCTGGATAACCTCAAAATTTTGTTAGCATAACGTTTAATATTATTATTAAGTCTGCAGAAAAACTTGAGTGTTTAAAGCAGTGTTTTCGAACACAGACTTAATTTAGGATTTTTTCATAAATTTATGATGAATATCAAGAAGAGGGGAACAATGGAAGAACCATTAGAATACAACGAGATCAATACCCAACTAGTGTGCTCTTAGAAATTCCAAGATCATCGAGAGAACCAAGCAGGATTTATAACAAATTAGATTCATTAGTGACTCCTTATTCACATAGTTCAGATCATGTTTTCTTATGATAGGATATCTTAGTCTATGGTCTTGCGTGTTGTTGTAATAACATAAAAAGACGGGGCAGAACATTTTGAATATTTTGCAAGTGGAACAACTGATTTCTTTTTTTTTCGTCTTGATAATAGAGTAAGGAGAGGAGCAGAGAGAGTTGATCAAAGCCTTACTTTAGTTTAAAAGGGTTGTATTCTAATGAATACATCTACTCGGAGACCCAAAGGTCCATTGAAGAAATCAAAAGAAGACAGAAAAGAAGAGTTATGAGAAGAGTGAGATTTTCCCTCCAAAAAGACAACAGAGAAAGGAAGTGGTCAAAGGAGGAATATCCTTAAGTGTATGTTTTCTGAAAATCCAAAAAATTCCCCTGATGAAGCCCCTCAGGGGATGGGCCTAGGTTGCACCCTGCTACATCTCCTAATTCATTGTGGAATCCTTTACCTAGTCATTTTAGTTTCATGCTCTTTAATCTGGGACAGTGGCATAAAATATGCCCTACTGTCTCCAGTTCCTCTTCGTCCTTACATCACCTGCAAAAATCCTGTGTGTTACCGACCCCATTACCCCTAAAGGCTCCAATTGAGCAGTGTCCGGTTATTACCCTACTAAAATCCTTAAACTCTTCCTGTCTAGTCCTAATAGCATTCTGGTTGCTTTTGGATTTAACTTCGGCCATAGTGTCCTAGAAACAGTACAGTTGGTGGAGTTTCTGAAATATTCGGTATTTGAACTAATATTTTTGATTAATATTGCAATAAACTACATACACTTATCGCAAAAAACTACGTTTAATCCTCTATAAATACATAAACAAGAAAAAACGTTCCTACTATGTCGTATATGAAAAGTTTAAAATTTTGTTTACAGCTTTTAATTTAATTCCAAGAAGATGTAAAAATACTTTAGTTTTAATTGACTAAAGCCTAATTAGAATAATCGTTAAGGCAAGTGGGTTCATGTAAAATAACGATTAAAGAAAACATGTTATAGATTTACTTTGTACTTACCTTGGGAAAAGAGAAGAAGGGTATTGCAACAATCAGTAGCAAAATACCACATAACAGAAAACCACCCCACCACATGCCAACCCAACGACGATCTCCGGGATCTAAAACACAAAAGGAAAACAAGAATTATGAATAAAAAACATGGACATTTTTATTACAAATTATTGGTTATACTACGCGAACGTGTCAACACGTCCATTTCGTCTTACCAATGGAAATTATAGATGATGAAAGCGAATCCATGTGAAACGATAATAAATATGCACCTAATAGAAAACCAACAACAGGACCAAAAGCCGCCATACTGTACATGCAACCAATATACATGGAAGAACTTTCCGTCTTGACATGGTCATCCACATATGTCGTGCCCAGAGTAAATAAAGGACTGCCACCACAGCCCAACAACAACTGGGCAATGACAAACAGCAATACTGGGCCAAAGGTTGATAGTTTGCCTTCGAGACAATTATCTTCGCGTAGAGTATGCGGTGCCAAGGGAGGATTTGAGAGACCACTTGATAAGCGGCCCAAATCCATATCTTGATTACGCACTAAAGCACTGCGGCATATATTGTCGCTGGTTTCATTAGCAATGGAAACACCCGGATTGGGTTCACTAGTAAAGTGGGGTACCATAAACACCAGCGAACCAATACCCATAATAACGGCACCTTTTAAGAGAGTTATAAGTCAAAAAATGTTTAACTAAATAGTAAAACAGTGTTTCAAGAACTTTAACTTACCAATACCAATCCAAACTGGAATATGACGACGACTACCCAAATAACTGACAAATATCACGGTGATCACATTGCCTATTTCATAACTGGACGCTATTAGACCCGAATAGCTGGAGGGTATTTCGAAACGTTTCTCTATAGTTGTTATCACCGAATTAATATAACCCGAACTTAAGGCCTGCTGCAACATAACCAACATGGACAGTAATAAAACGAATATCTTTATACGGGCAAATTTCTGTATGCCACCTGGCCGACATCCCAATATGCCACAGTCTTGTGAACGCAAATCATCATCGTCGTCATCGTTAAGGCCACATGTAGGGTTATTGCTGTTTGCATTGTGCTGACCGCCACCACCATGCAAATTACTATGATTATGCTGTGTATTACCAAGTACAGCCGATGACTGACGACTGTGACACTTGATAACAGTATCAGAGCAGGAGGACGTTTTAGCATGTAAATTGCGGGCATTATTTGCAAGAACTGTGGCATTAGTCGGCGGCATCATTGATGTTGTTGTCGTTGTCGCTGTACTACCAATTGTATTTGTATTTCCTATATGATCTTCAGCTAAATCAATGCTGCTGTCATCGCCACTATTTGTTTCGGAATAGAGACCAGTCATCTGATACATTGATTCTTGACGTCTAGAGAAAAAGGAAAATTAAATAATTGAATCGAATGAAATTTAAAAATTTTAAATTTAAATAAAGGGAAGAATAAAGAGAATAATAGATTCTTAATGAATTTTTAAGTCATTTAAATCTTTTTAAACACGTGTAGTTGACGTTAATGTGCAGAGTTTCAAATAAGAAAAAACTTATACAGATATACGAATTATATATTTTGAATATTGCTTAATATATGCGAATCGGCTATGAATCAATTTCTAATTCATTCTTGCAAAGTGTGTCAATCCAGAATTTTGGAATATAAGTAATTCAATGGCAATACTATTTTATGTTTAATTAAAATCGGTCCATGATTTTATCTTATTTTAGGCCAACAAGTTTTGAAAAAATTTAGAACCCAGAGATCAAGATATATTTCTGCAAAGGATTGCGTTAAATCCGAATCTGACCTCAGAATTTATTAATCAAATAAGATTGTTCATATATCGGGTCATGAAGTCCCATTTTTGGGCCGCTTTAAAAAATGTTTCAAACAAAGGGTAACCACTGTTATAGAGTCTTCTTTCTGTGTTATTTACATAAACTTTCGTAAATGATCAAGAGATCATAGGAAAAAAACACAATAAATCTTAATAGTAATTGACACGTAACACTTTTCAACCAACCCTCGTACAACATAAATTGAAATCACCTAAAATCTAATTAATAGTAAAACAATTTTCTAAATACTCGTAATATTTTTCCTACGCGTTTCACGTAACAACGTCTTCTTACGTTTGTTCTCCTCTAGGCTACTGGACGAGGAAGTAAATCGTTTTTAAATTTATGGCTCTGTTTTCTTTGCCTTTTCACTGCTAAAACTTTGTTTGTAAATATTTCCTAAAACTAAATAAAATTTAAATGAGGGGACTTTTCAAGCGTTTAAATGCTATTGACAAAGTTAAGAAAAAAACATATAAACACGAAATATTGAAATTAGAAATGGCATGAACCCAAAATACTTATAATTCTCGTACACTATACTTCTTCACTTTTTCCAATAATCAACACTCTGGGCCAAAACAACAACAACACTTTTGTACTTCCAATACGTACATACGTAGTAGACGAGTAGCGGGAGTTGCAAGAGGTTGTTTTATGGTTTTACATGCTCGATGGCATGTTTATCCTGACACGTTTATTATATCTGACGGTATGTGGTAGAACTAAATAAAATTATTATTCGTACGACTTTCGTTGACCAAAACCAAAAAAATTAAAATAAAGAGTAGGTACTTGCAAAGTACTAAGTAAAATAAAACATTCTATTGATTTTAGTAGTACTTAGTTGGGTTTACATACTACTACCAACTATTATACTTTGATATCGAATCAATTATTCAGCGAGTATAAAAAATGCAATACCTATTGTGTGTTTGTTGTATTGTTTGCAGTTTTCAAGTGATTATATATTCATAAATTTTATCACTTGCAGGTAAAGTGAAGCACTGGCTAACAAAATTTGATACAAAAACCCATTAAGATTTAAGTTAGTAATAGAGCAACAAATTTTATACCCCAGTCGTAATCCAGTAATCATTGCTCTAGGAGAAGTAAGTTATTATAAATCTAAATAATCTATTTATATAAATAAATTTGTAATGTTAGTTCTTAATCGATAAACTCAAGAGTTTTGGCACCAAATTGGACAAACTATGTAATATGTGTTACGGGGCAAGCGTGGAAAATTTAGTACTTCTCAGTACTTCTTGATATGAAAAAACCCCTCGGTATTTTTACGATAATTTTGTTACTTTTTTTAGGTCTCGTCTATAGTCTCGTCTATAGTATAGTCTAGTCTTGTCTATAGTCCAGTCTACAGTCTAGTCTATAGTCCAGTCTACCGTATAGTCTATTCTTGTCTATAGTCTAGTCTATAGTCTAGACTATAGTCCAGTCTATAGTCTAGTCTATAGCCCAGTCTACCGTATAGTCTATAGTCTAGTCTATAGTCTAGTCTATAGTCTAGTCTATAGTCTAGTCTATAGTCTAGTCTATAGTCTAGTCTATAGTCTAGTCTATAGTCTAGTCTATAGTCTAGTCTATAGTCTAGTCTATAGTCTAGTCTATAGTCTAGTCTATAGTCTAGTCTATAGTCTAGTCTATAGTCTAGTCTATAGTCTAGTCTATAGTCTAGTCTATAGTCTAGTTTATAGTCTAGTTTATAGTCTAGTATATAATCTAGTCATAGTATATTATGTAGTCTAATCTATAGTCTAGTCTATGGTCTAGTATATAGTCTAATAATCTAGTCTAGGGTCTAGTCAAGTTTAGTCGTTATTCTATAGTCTAGTCATAAGTCTTGTCTATAGACGAGTCAATAGTCTAATCTAGTCTATAATCTAGTCTATAATCTAGTCTATAGTCTAGTCTGTAGTCTAGTCTATAGTCTAGTCTATGGTCTAGTTTATTGTCTAGTCAATAGTCAAGTTTATAGTCCATTCTATAGTCCTTAGTATAGTCTATAGTAATTAGTCTAGTATATAGTCATGTCTATAGTCTAATCTAGTCTAATCTAATCTGGTATATAGTCATGCCTATTGTATATAATGACGATATACCCGACAAAACGAATCCTAAACGTATATTAATTGGAGAACACGAAAAAGCTTATTTGAAAGTTCCCAGATTGACTTCTCCATCTACATACAATAAATTTTTATTAAGATCTTAGGGTGTTTTAAATAAAATTTATAGCTTTTTTAATGTCTGTCTTCCTGTGTTATTGCGTGTTTTATTAGTGTTTGTTGTTAAATCGTAAGTGAATAGTAATAATCAATAGGCCACAACACGGATGGATAATAGAATACAAAAATTATAATAGGAAAGAGAAATTAACAAACCTGTGACCCTTGCGATGTGTAGTACTATTTGTATTGTTGTGCATGGCACAACATCCGCTATCGTTTGTAGTACAATCCTTTGCACTAACACCTCCAGTTCCGCCATCTAGTGAATGCGTTAAATTGCCACTGGGACGTCTATTGTTGTAGGTGGAAGCTCCAGCTACACTGCCAACATTAACATCCTGTTCAAAAGAGGGATTCACATACTGTTGATCCGTTGAGCAACTACAATGACCGGACTTTTCCGGTTTCTTTCCAGTCATTATTAACTCATTCGCACTTTCACAATTCTATTGTTGAAATGTTGCTCGGGTCTCCTTTACTATTGCATTTGTTGCTGAAAATGTACAGAAAACAAAAAACAAATAATATTATCAAGATGAAATTAAAAATGAATGCAAAAAAATTTACAATTTTTAAATATTGTTAAATGTAGTTATACTTTTTTTTAGATAAAACCAAAACAAAAACATGAACAATTAAGTTGAAAATTTTGCATGTATCTAATTGTTATTCTATTGCAAAATATTCTGATATAACATCTGTCGCTTTTCGTTATTGTTGATTTTGTTCTGATTTTATTGTCCCCACATGTGTCCTAAGTATTTTACAAGACAATTTAAATTTGAGTTCACTGTCTGCGATTGTCGTCAGATAATACTATTAAATAGCAGGTAATAACAATTAAAACTAATTCTTTTTTTTTTTTTTTTTGTTTAAATATATTGTAATAAAAATTAATACAGTTACAAAAAAGTGCAATAATTAGGGTGTGCCTTAAAAAATAAAGTGAAGATTGTTATAATGGTCCAACTCTTTGATTCCAATTTGTATTATTGTTTTTTTTACTAAGTGTTGCCTATATTAACCCTAACTATATTTATTGACATTAAAAAATGTAAGGGACACCCTTACATATTTTTCGTATACATTTAACGCTTTATATCCTTGGGGCATACTAAATTTCTTTTGTTAAAAGTATAAATAAATAGTATGAAAAATTAAGTAATTTTAACTAACTGTCTAAATGACCAAGAACAAATGTTTTAGAATGAAAATTTTGCGGAAAAACATTTAACAACGTGGAAAAGTTCGCGGAGTGTTCGGGAAGTTAGGTTATGAAGTCAGAAAGCGATATTAGTAAAATATTACAAAAGAAGTGACAACATTTCTATAATTGCGATTTTAAAAATTAAATAAAAATAAATTAATGTTTAAATTTGAAACATATTCGTATGCGAACACATACATTAGTACATATTTTAACTTCATTTTAGCATATTTAGATAGTTAATAGGTTTATTAATGAGTGATGTGAAGAAATCACGCAAAACTTGCCTAAAACAGGAATAATTAAATACATTTCCTAATTATACAGACGTTGAGCGTTATATACTCATATGTATTATACGAATATTAGAGGGGTTCTCTTTCGTCTGTACACATCATTTTGATTAAGGCGAATTTGATTTTGTTGACTCTTTATATAGACGTTAAATTCATTCCAAATAAAAAAGAATTAGGATAGCGTTATTATAACATTATTTAAAGTGCGATATCAGTTCTTTGCCTAAAATCTAGTTTACATTATACTACAAGCAATATGATCTGTAAAAAAAACTGTGCTGAAGAGAACGAATTGAATCGTGTAAACGCAATCCTAATAATCTAATATATCCTAATACATATATATTATAAATCTCTTTGAAAGTCTGTTCGTTTGTTCGTCAATCACGCCTAAACGGCTGAACCGATTTTCTTGATATTTGGAACATTGGTAGATCTATTCTTGGAGGGTGTTATAGGCTATATCGTTTTTCAAAACTTGGACTAGGAGGGCGCAAAAGGGTGTAAAATGGGTGAAAAGCGGTCAAAATTAGTACTTTTGAGCATAAATACCAATTATTGTCTTTACGAAAGCCAAAATATATTCCATTAAGCTTTTTAAAATTTCAGAAATATGAATAAACATAGTACTGTTGCGAAAGTTGGACCAAAAAGGGACAAAAAAATAAGACAAAAGGGGGAAAAACTATTTTGTTCTAAAACAACTAGGCCTTTTAATAGTGTCGGAAATATGCATATTTTAGAAGCCCACCCAAAGGGTGCAAAAACGGGTAAAAAAGGGGAATTCTGTATTTCTGTATATCCTAAAAACATTAAATTTTAAATATTATAAAAGCGATTAAAATTAGTACTTTTCAACATAAACACCAATTATTTTCTTTACTTAAATATAATTAACATATATTCAATTAGGAATTTCTTCATAAGGAGACCTTAATGAATGAATATTTATGTATATATAATGTTATGTAACCGCTTAAAACCCCGGGCAATGCCGGGTATAAAAATCTAGTATGTAATAAAACTATCACACATATTTCATTTGAAATCTCTTTTTATTTTTTGGAATAATTCAAAAATAAGTTTATTTTTTTCCAACAGTTATAGCCTGAGTTAACACCTTAACGCTAAAGCGATTTTATAAAAATTTTATAAAATTATATCACCAGGGGCATGTTACTTAGATGAAAGACTCCAAATTGGTGTTATTGCAATCCCGGGGAAAAGAGGTGCAAATATTTCTTGGAAAGATTTGACATGTCCTGGCTCAATTGTTTAAAGTTTCTTTCGGATCCAAGTACTGGCTGTGGTTGGAACCCAAATTCGCGGGAAGAGTGAGTTGTTGGTTAAAAAACTGATGTAAAGTCTAAATTTCGGGATAAGTTCTTAGGAGTTACTATAGGACTTCCCCCAATAACACAATGTCTAGTTATTCTTTAGCTTAAGGTTAAATTGACAGTTTTCATACAAAAAATATTTT
The DNA here is from genome assembly GCF_022045245.1 of Lucilia cuprina. Lineage (NCBI taxonomy): Eukaryota > Metazoa > Arthropoda > Insecta > Diptera > Calliphoridae > Lucilia > Lucilia cuprina. The sequence continues at coordinate 52,447,838 of NC_060950.1, read as the reverse complement.
AATCGGCAAAATTACTTTCGGTTAAACGATAACCAGAGGTGGAGTTAACGGGGCTTAGTGTTGGAAATTTGTTTCTGTTAAATTAATATTAACAGGGTATTGCCAGCCCGTATATCTAAAATGAGTGTGTCGGATGTTGTTCTCTATGAGAATATCGGTTGAAAATTTTGGATAAAAGGTATCATATACAAGTGATATCATTGAATTTTTCTTCCTTGTCCAGGTATGTTTAGAGAAAACTCTGTTTAAACCAGATATACCACAGTGTGTTCTCTGTGAGTAAGAACAAAGTCCTTTTATGCAAAATTTAAAATTGAGCAGTCAATCTAAATTAGATTACACCGAAAGCTTGCAGTCAAGTTTATGCAGATGTCATAAATCCCTTCTTATTTTGGTCGACGATATCATATACCGTACAAGAAAATATACTTTCAGTTGGGACAAGGACTGAATGTTATATTAAAGACGTTTGTATTTTATAACGTTAAAATTATTAGTCTTAAAAGAATTACTAAGTAGATATTAATAAAAGACGTCTCAAACTTTAATCCTCTGATTCTTTTGACGGCCATATTGAAGGCGTACATTTTATAATGGAAGGTCGTTGAAGAACATTTTCGAACTCATTCGTAGAGGGAAACATATAATCTATTCTTCTTCGTTGAGTCCATCATAAATTGAATTTTGAGCAAGTAGTGTCGCAACAACCCTATGGTGAAGCCTTTGTTTTTATCAGTATTTCAATCGTAACATTTCTAAGTATATTCTTATGATCTCAGTTCACTTGTAACAAGTGAAATATATTTTATTGAAAAATTAATGTGATATTTATAGATAAATATAAACAACAATTTTTATCGAAAGAATTTCAGTAATTAACAAAAATTAAAGTTTTATTTTCTATATTTAAAAAATTATTATTTCTTATAAAAGAAAACACAATAAAAATGCTATAAGTATTAGAGTTTAAAACCCTTAAATTTTAAATTACTTTCAACAATTGATTCTAAAAACCTTTTAAAATTCACTCTGATTTTATCAGATAAACTTTTTTATGAATGTTTTTTAAGTTTTAAACATCGTATGACTGACTTTGTCGGTATGTTATAGTTTTCATATTATTTTTTTAGGTTTTAAACTTTAAATTTATTTAGTGTCGTTTAGAATAAAATTGCGTTTCGAATTTAAATCATTTCATAATGATGTTGTTTTATGTTTTAGATGAAAAAAAAAAAAAACACCAAAAACCGAACTAATATTGTGAAAACATGGCAAAACTTTAAAGTTACAAAATTGGGAATTTCAAGATTAAATTACAAATTAATTTACATTAGATGGCGAAATAGTGTGTTTGTTCAAAACTAATGGTATTGAATATAAATATAACTGTATAAGTTGTGGTCTGTATAATAAATACAAACAATACAATTGGAATTATTGTGTAAGAAACCCGGATTTGGTATTCTTACTTTTATTTTTTTTCTTTTTTTTTTTTTGTGTGATAATAGAAATATTCTTTAATATATTAATGTATATACCCAGCAAAAACTTACAATGAAAAGTAAGGAGTAAAATACAAAGCTAGCATTTTTTGAAATTTTTAATCACATTAGAGTTATTTAATGCTCTTTTGCACGATTAAAATTATCATATATGAGCTCATTTTCTGATCATAAATGATACGGGTGGTACCCTACCCGTGACAATTCTAAAAGAGTCTTTTATCATAACCACTTCTGATCAATTTCGATTAATTTTTGTTTATATTTCGATACATTTATAAGTCGAAATACTGGTCGTTTTACAGTAATTTTCAAATCATATTTTAGTAATTTTTGAGCTTTTTCTGAGTCATTTTAGATTTTTTAATCTTCCGACTGAATGAAACATAATTACAAAATAAATATATAAACAATCATATTTCGGACATCTGGTTGATCTATTCTGAGTCACTTTTAAGTGTAATTGTTGTTGTTTCGTTAACAAACATAAAGAATTTCATAAGAAACTGTTTTATAAATCACAAAATATATTTGAAAATTATCATATTTCAAACACCAAAGTGATCAATTTATGATTGCTATACATTTGTTATAGTTTTTTCATATAAACATACTTTAAGCGCGCAACTTATCGATCACATTTCGGTCATCAAAAGGAGTCAAACAAGACGCAGTTAACTGATTAATTATCCAACAATCTTCCTAATATTAGCTGGGATGCCAAAAATTACTTAAACAATAGCATTTTAAGTACTTACCACGCTGGCTAACAAATAGGAAGTTAGGTAAGTACTTACAACGATCGCCTAAAAATAGGAAGTTGTGCAAAAAATATCGTTTGGATTAAAAATAAAGTTCCAAAACAACATATCAAGGCTAAAAAGTAAGTTTCCATAATATATTATTTGTAAGTCATTACTAGACTCATCCTATGTAATACAGACGGCATGTAGTAGTCATTACACTGTTTTGCTGGGTATGTATTTTTACTGTTAAACTTATACTCTTCTTGATCTGACATTTAAAACAGTTTGCATAAAGTAATAAAGCTTTTTAATTTTGTATTTATAATAAAATAATATAATTTAATAGTGTATAACCAAAGACTGTAAGTATCTTTTTTACATTTAATATATTAATTAGAGCGTATGATACTATGCGGTAAAATTATTTTCTTTTCATAATTTTCAAGCACCTTCATCACATTCATTCATTCGTTCCTACAACTGAAGTAGTAGAAAACATCAACACACCTTCATGGAAACAGACATTTTTTTCCATGTTGAACTTCTGGTTTTAATGTAGTGAAACCGACAGATATGCGAATTTAGATTCATAATAAATATTTTGCAAAATCATACAAAACCAAAAAACTTAAGTAAAATGTTTGTTAATACATAGCCATAGACATAAATTGATAAACGAATGAACGCATCACACACTGAGTTTGATACACCCTATTTCACAAAACGAATTGTGTGAAATTTTGCGGTTTTCTTTCTTGATTAAAAGTTTCATTTTCGTGCTAAATTGCAATTAATATTGGTTTCATGAAAATGGAAGGAAAAATCTTGTAAAATATTGTAGATATTTGTAAATCTAAAACTAAAAATTTATGAGATTTAAGAAGATTATAAAAGGAACTTGAGATTGTTGAAGCACAGATTTTCATAATTCATCGCATTTACTTTACACTGAACTAAATTTTAGAGTTATACTGTAAAAACATTTTAGAAGGTTTGGACAACATTTTAGAAGTCCACCCCAATTAAGGTATTAGGAGAAACTTTTAGAATTTACACTCACTTCTTTAACGAGTTCCATATTGGAGTTATAATACATATACCAAGAAGATAAAGTCTGACAAAATTGTGCTTGATGATATTATTTACAATAGGTTATTCTTCTTTTGGAACTACAATATGAACAAGCTGGTTTCGGAGCTTGGTAACTGAGTGCTGGTCTTCGGACCAGCAATAAAAAACATTGCAAGTGACAGGAAAGACCTCTGGGGGAAGTTTGTTCCACATACACAGAGGGTTGTTTGTCAATAGTAAGACATTTAGACAACGGATGTATATAAAATTTAGATTTCGACAACGAAATTTATTTTTTCTTCTGTGTATGCATTGGCCAATCAACCACAAATGGATGAGCTCTTGATGATTGACGTGTGTTACTTGTAAAAATAGGGTTTTCGGGAACACTTTCATTAATTTCAGATGAGAACGTTTCATTCTAGTATCGATAAAACAGTGAAACGCATGCCACATTGCGACGGGGTTCCTACAAATCAATAGAGTGTGAATTCTTAATATTTACACCATCTATAGACATATGTAGAAGAAGCAACATAACTGTCGTGCGTATTAAATTGACTAGATCTTATTATGTTTTGTCTAATTGATCGAATCTCCAAAGGGTCTCACTTATAATTAAATGAATAAGAATGGAAATGTTTGCTATAATCTGCAGTTTGTTAGGAACCTTTCTAAAACAACTCAGAGGGATTATTTAATCGAGAAAATTAATTACCGAAACTAAAATCATTTAGTTTTGATAAAAGTTATCAACACTTTACTTTCGCCGTGATGGTGAATGGAACAAAACCATCTTGACTAGTAGTAGGACTCCCTATGCTATCGATCGTTAAGTAAATTCTTTGGCTCTATCATTCTTTATATAATTCTAGACTATTCGTTCCATATTGCAATAGGGCGATTGTTGAAACATTAGCAATATCCAGCATGCAGGGAATTCGGTGGCATATTATAAAATACTGAAAATATTGTCTAATGGACCAGCTAACATCGAAGATCAGTATTTCAAAACCAGTGCTGAAATGCCATTTGACCCTGGAGTTCCCTCCGGGGGCATGTTACCTTGGCGAGACCTCCACCTAGACTATTCGTTCCATATTGCAATAGGAGGATTGTTGAAACATTAGCAATATCCAGCATGCAGGGAATGGAATGGTACTACGGGTGGCCAGTTGCCCGCAGGACTATGTCCTGGGTGGTCAGTTGATTGAGGTTCCTTCGGGATCCACGTAGTGGATGTAGTGTAAGAACAATGTCTTCGGCTTATTGATAATCGCGCTTCGGTCTACCGGTTACGTCTCTAGGTGCTGTTGCCGAATCAACAGAGGTCATCCAATGGTCAAGAGATTAGATAGCTCGAGTACTCCAGCAAAGTGCTTGTGGACCGCTCAGAACCAATTGCCAAAAATTGCCATCGGCGTTCTTCATTGAAGAACAAAGGGGCGATGGTAGACCGTTCTCAAGTCTACTCAGTAATTGAAAAAGACTACCGTGGGATAATTCCGTCAATGCAGGTGCTTACGTTAAACTCTCGACATTCCTGATCCTGGAGTCTAATTTATGTTTAGACTGCACGAGTTCGAGATAATATGTTTGTCATAGTAATTAATACTTTTTTTCTGCAGCGGTTTATCGCGAATGCTTTGCATTATGCTTTACTATTTTAGTGAATAGCGTAAACATACTACCAAGCTAATTCTAGTTATCATTGAATAATTGTATATTGACATCACATTAACCCCCGGGCATGTTTTCCTGATGCCAGATCCCATCTTGGTTTATTGCAATTCGGGGGTAAAGTCAATAAATACCAGTACCTCTAGTCTGCCGGGACTATAAACTAGTGTTAACATTTCAATTCCTGACATCCATTAACGTAAATCGCAACATGCGTGTAAGATACTCAAAGGGGCAGTGGTGAGTTGTTATTATTTACTCGTCCAATGGATGAAAAAGACCTCCGTAAAAAGGACATCAAAACAGGTATTCACATAAAGCACTTCGAGTTTATATTATCCCATTAAAGAAACTAAGAATGATTATTTCAATCTGAAAACATATTGTAAATTTCCAAACCGAACCACTGAACAATAATTTATGTGTAGAATCTAGGAACCTCACAAAAATTGCCTCAAAGTAGTGGATGATCACTAGATTTTTTAATGCATCTATCCTGAATATGTTTAGTTCCTAGTATTGTATAGCGGTTCATTTTCGATTCATTACGTTTATAAACATTCTATATTTTGAAGAATTTTAACATTTTGTATGGACATTAAGTAAAAGTACGTTTAATAAGCAGCAGTCGATCATTGCATTGCATAATGCTTTTAGAAGCTTTTGAAAATATCTACGTTAGATGATGCTACTTAGCAGCATGCAACGTTTTTAAAATGCTGTACCATTACTTCTAATTGTGAATTTTTTGCATTGAAATTTTATTAATTGTTTCTGTTTTCATTTCTGCAGTAGAGTGCTATTTTTCTTAGACATTACCGACTATTTTCCTTTAATTAAGAAAATGTTTCAATAATTATAATAAAACCCTAATCTAATATTTCTTGATTAACTGGCTGACTCTTTTCCATATAAAATCAGTAAATCTTTTTTATGTAATTTTCAATGTCCACGAAAGTAAAATAAACATTTTGATTTTATCCTGATGATTTATTTAGCAAATAACAGTGATTAAAGAAATTTTTTATATAAATTAATTCTTTTCTAGCAAATGTTTTTTTGCAAAGAATATTTGTATATTATTTGTAACACATACATACGTAAAATAAATATCACATGATTTAAAATAATTTTCTTTTTTTCAAGCACGCAAAGAATCAATGTCCTTGTTTTAAATTAAAAGATATATTTGATTTTATTCAGTAAATTCCTTCAAATTGAACTTTACGCCAATGCAGTCAACGGAGTATACAAGTGAAAGAAAGCATTTGGTCTTAAATAACTTTTCTAAGTGCAAAATGTTGAAAAATAACATTTAAAATATTTATATTAGAGATCACCAAAATAGTGCTAAATATTGTTGTGTAAATTTCCTTTTTTTTGAGTGCTATAATTTTACACGTTGCTTTTTGTCTAATCCCGCCTTTGTGTGTTCAAGTTCCTTTACACACACACACACACACACTGATATTATGATGTATCAAGGATATTGTATTTATACATACTTAAAATGTCTATAACGAATTTTCATGGTCACGTAAGGACATTTGATTTGAATTTTTTTGTTTTGTTTTTGTTATTTTTAATATTTTGTTCCTTTTTGCTGTACTTCTGTTTCACTTGCAAGCACCAGCTTCCCACCAGTCAATGCAAGCAGATACTAAAGCAAAAATAACAAATTAAATAATTTTCTATTATAAACAACAAAATAAACTGCTGCAGCCCTGACATTCCATGAAAATTCCATGGCAGGCAATTGTGCCACGACATAGACCCAATACGAATACAAATGAATCTTTATGTGAGTTGCAGTACAAACAGTGCATTGTTTCCCTTGCAATGGTAATTTTAGTGCAGTAACCTTCATTATTATTATATAAATATATATAAAGTTACAATTTTTGATTGTTGTTTATGTTTCCAACTCCTTGCTGAGGGTCATATAATAGGTATCAGAATATGAAAATATGTTTATATCACACAATTTCCAATTTACCAGAAATCAGTACTTTTCTCTTTGAATTTAAGAAATTTCTCTAATTAAGATAATGAAATTTTAAAAGAAATCTCTGAAATAGTTTAATAAATAAGAAATTTGATACAAAATTACAAATATTGTACTCTTCTAAAATCCTGGGGTGATTTCTTGTCAAGTGCTACTATTTATTTTAAATATATTATGCGGAAAGATTGAACCACTGTAACTCCAAGAGTTCATAACCGATTTTTTTTGCAAAAATTGTGCCCAAAACTAACTATTATAGGTGCAAATTTCATTCCGATCGGAAGATATTGTTTTCAAAAGTTGGGTCACTTGACATATAATCACCCCTAAAAACAACATTATGGAATACAATTTAAGATCTTACGAAAAACAAATAGAAATGGTGTAGTCAATATGAAATATTTTTAATGGGAATTTGAAGAAAGTAAACGTTATTTCAACAATTTTTTAATAAAAGAATATAATTTAAAAATGTTATTTTATACAATAGGCATAGCAACTGATAAATCAATCAATCATTCATATTACTTTTGGTTCTGGATATAAAATAGTTTTAATTAATGTTATGTCTAAGATAACAAGTTTTTTACTCAAGAAGATTAAAAAAAACAACCCTTTGACCTTAGATCTTAGTAATTTCGATATTTTTTATACTTAATTATACCCTACACCACTATAATGGGGAGTGTATTATGTGTTTGTGATGATGTTTGTAATACCCACTTTAAAGTAAACCTCAGAATGATTTTCTAAGTCGATTAAGATATGTCCATCTGTCTGTGTGTTCATATAAAGCTTGTGAGCACGCTACAGGTTGCAATTATAAAAATAATTTAATGAAATTTAGAACATTAGTTATTTATCTTCGGTCTATTAGCCTAGCCACCATTTGGGCTCATAATTATATTAAATGTTCTATTATATTTTTTAATTTCGCAAATGACTTAAAGGTCAAAATTCACTTATATAATATATATGGTCGGCCATTCCCCACTATACATTCATACATATTTAAATTATTTAATTTTTCATATTTGTTTAATTCACAATCGGTGTTATAAGGTTGTATAGTATCGTATATGACGATACGATATCGATATTGAAGTTTACAATTTATAGTGTTTTTCTTAACTGAAGGGTCATATTACTGTGATTCAAATAAGTTAATGGATATAAACCAAAAAATTCATGAAAGCTAGACTTCAAACTATCAAATACTGAACATCCAATACAGAGTCAAAAACCAAACTATAGCCTACTACACCTGACGTAAGTTGTTCGGGATGAATAGATAACTTAGTCTCATGGATGTACACAGCTGAAGTACATGTCGTTCTTACATATGGATCTCTGGTATGATGGACTTTTGATTTTATCGTGGACTAACTATATAAGGTATCAACAAACATTGAAATTGATAGGAACAGGTTCTTCTAAAGCTCCAAACACTATTACCTATCAATCTTTATATAATTCCAATATCTGACTGGAGCGAAGTACATATGAAAACTTTATGCCAGTCAGGTTAGTTAACCTTCCAGATTTTTATATTTACTGAAATATAGAAAATTACTCTTACATTAATACAAAAACAAGTAAGAATGTATAGTCGGGCGTAGCTGACCATATGATACCCTACACCAGTCAGTATGTGCGTTAAAAATGGGGATTGTTTAAAAAAATAAAGCATTTGATTTGTTTTTTAACTTTATTTCGGAATATTTTTTTTTGCAAAAATAGATTTTTTACCAGAGGGCTCAAAGGGGAATAGGGCAAAATATGGCCCTATCCTTATAAATGTTGCTAAGGGGAGTTAAGTCTACTTCAATATTATTTATGTAGAATTTAAAAGTGTCATTACAAAAATGAGTGATGTGGAGTTAAGGAAAACATGCCTAAAGGTCATAAACAATGTATAAAATCACAACTTCCATATAGGGGGAAAATTATCGGATTTAAAGTAAAAACATACATATGTAAGTGCAATATTAAAGTGGCTCACAGAAAAAGTATTCTAAAAATATAATAAGTTTTAAATGCAATGGTAGGCTAGATGGTAGTGCGCTAGCCTGTCAGTATAGGTATTGTAGGTTCAATTACCACCAGAGACTCTGATCTGTAACACTTCATCGGGCGGGTCATCATCATAAATATATAAGGGGTTTGAAATAGTTTTCAAAACAAACAACTTATTCTTTTCGGAAATCGATCTAGTTACAGAACTAACCCCAAAATATATAAAATAATTCAGAGATAATTTTGACTGAGTCCGTCTAATGTGAATATGTATACATTTCCAGCTTAAGTAATATGAAGAAAATCTATGCATACAAAATAAGGGGAATAATTAAATGTGTTAGTGTGTGTAGTGAGTTAAAGTAACACTACTTGATGCAAGTAGTACTTTACCCAAATAACACTTGGAGCACAACGACATTTGATACTTGCAACTAAATGGATACATACGAGTGCATACCTCCGAATAGATAAATACAATTTGTATGCGGAATGTAAGGGCATTTAAAGGTACGATTGTTGTATATTGGATGTCACTTATATCAGTGTTGATAAGGTAGAGGTTTTAAGCATTTAGTAAAAAAAGTAAGGTCTAAATAAACACAAGAAATTTTCTGTATTCCATACTTTCAGAGTTGTATTTTGCTAGTTTCAAACTTTACATACAAATATTACCTAAAGAAAATAAAAATTAGTTTGACATTTTTTATTGTCATCACTGTTGAGTAGACACAATAGAGTCGTTAAAGTATTTATTACATGTATTTATGTATATATTTTTCATTTTAGCAATTGTCAGATATTACATACAGTCTAGCAGACTGACTGCCTTTAAGGCTATCTGTCATTCTTTTTTATGACAATCTTAATCTTTTACCCTCTATTTTACGAGTATTACTTTAACTCAGTTTCGTTTCCTTTTTATGTTCCTTTTTTTCGCATTAGACAGTGAAAATAACACCACCACTGGCATTACCAACTTATATTTTGTTTAGACTTTTCTTTTACTTCCTTATTTAGAATTAGAAACGACATAAAAATAAAATAAAGTTGACAAAAAGATAAAGTTCAATGAACTAATCGTAATTCAGTAAAAAATTATATATAAAATACATCATCTATATGTACGAAGTAACATTAGCTAAATTTGAACAGCTATAGAATACATATTGTATCGTGTTTATTTTTTAAGTAAATTTACATAAATATGTACGTCACAATAATACTAAAACAGTGTTGTTTGATGTTATTTGCAAAGTACTTAATAATCTGTTACATACTTTTATAAAGAACTAGTTATGTGATTTTTATTTAACATGAGTTTTAACTTATAACAACATTAAAATCGGTATAAAACTTTTCGTTTTGTAAAAACTAATCTAGACTATTCTCGTTTAATCCTAATATAGAAAACTGGGGTTCTGACTTAACGCCTATGAATGAAATGGTGTTTGATTGAGGGATGTCTGGACACCCAAATTTAGCTAGTACGACACGATATCAGTGTACACAGCACAGTATCAGTACTCTTTCGTAGGCTTTTATGGTTACTGGGTTGAGAATTACTATCAAGTCCAGGGACGTGTCGATTAATTAGTTTTTGGACTAACCTATAATATAGGCTATAGTTTTATTTTACCGATAGATCTGCATATAATGGCCATATCTGCTCATTTAACTCATCCGGATATTGGTGGTCAAGCTTATACCTCCAATCTTTTTAAAGTCAGATTGTCTTGTAAGAGCGAATGGTGTAGACTTAACCTACCAAGCGAATATACCATCAGACTCTTTACAGATGATTCGAAAATAAATTGCGGTGAAGTTTCTGGTGTCATCTGTGAAGAAGCTGGTATAAGTATTAATTGTCTTCCCAACAACTGTAGTGTTTTCAGGCTGAAATATTTGAGATCATTTCAGCCTACAGGGTACTGCACGATCTCAATATTCGTGCAACGTAGTCATTTTTGTCTACTGTCAGGTGACACTTCTTTCTATAAACTCCGTCAAGGCTGGGTCACCTGTCTGACATAAACTTAATTTGGATAACTGCGCATAGGTACAATTATGAAAATGAACAGGCAGATAAACTTACTAGAACGGGATCTGCTCATGATAACTTCAACGCCGTTTCAGTAGCAACTCCGTTATGCTTTACTAACAGCAGCATTCTCAGATTCATTCTTCAAAAGACTTAAAATAGAAGTGAACGGGCCAAGTGGTTCTGTCAAAACGGAGTCCCTTTGAACCCACATAACTGTTCGCGTGAAGCGAACAACCACGATAACCAACCTCATGTTGGTTGGATGGTTATCGTGCTAGTATAGTTTCATTATGTATAGATATTATGTTGAGTTTATACAGGTTCTTGGACGGAATGCTAGTCCCTTAGAATGAACATCTGTGAAACGGCTTAATTTCACTGCTTACTATTTCAACTACAGGTTGGGTAAGATATGATCTACCATCGCCACTTTGTGACTTACAAAGTATTTGTCAGGATTCATTTCATTCATTTGGGGAAAGAACTGTGTTATGACAAATGAAAATCACTATTATGCTCTTGCTCAGGTCTAGCATTTAGAATAGAACCCTGATAATCTAGGGTCTTAAAAGGAATTCTAAAACTTCTTATAAGGTACTAAAATCAAAGTAACTGCAACGGCAGTTTTGTTGAAAAAGAACAATTACGAAACATTTTACTCAATTGCGTAAAAATATCAAGAAAATTGTATTATCATGATCTGCTCTGTATTAAAAATGTTAAAACTAACTATTCGCAAGTTATCGCAAATAGGGAATTTAAGATTACAAGATAGTACGAAGCCGACTATCTATCTTTTATGACTAAATTTCGAAGTTCGTATGATTTAACCTATTCTTGTTTATACATATGTATATAGATCTAGACAGTCTCAATAATATATTCACAAAAGTATAACAAGGTTACCCAAATAAGTGAGGAATCATGGTAAAGGTATTATCAGTAGGCTTCATTTTGAGTAGCCTAGGTTACCTAGAATTATATGTTTGTGGCCTAGGAGACTTAAAATGGTTCAATTCTAACTGAGTTTGAGAAAGAGATTGTTTAAGTAACGATATAAATACGGATCTTAATATAGGAGTTATGCTACAGTGGTTCTAGGAGAAGATCTTAGTTTAACTAAGGGCCGAATTTATAATAAAATTTATTTTAATATTAATTATATATGCAATTAGTTTTAAAGAAAGTATTCAATAAGGTTCCATCTTGATTTCGAAACATTACAGGCTCTTATTGATATACTACTTTAGGTTTAGAAATCAAATTTTGTATGGAAATTGTGTTTTTAAAAGTTTTTATAAATTGAAATGTTGTTTATGAATCTGGAGATATTATTAAATTAATTTTAAAATTATGGCCTGACAAACTCAGAACGTGTGGAAATCACGTTCTTAGTATATACATATGTATATAATATGCCAAATTTATGTGTATAAGATATGACAACTGATTTGTAAGTTATTATTATTTTTAAATGTGTAATTATATATAAGTTAAGTGAATCTAAATGCCTTTTTTAAACATTAAAATAATTAAATTTATTTTCTAATACTCAAATGTTTATTTTATGGTTATTACTTAAATTTTTTATTTTTTATTTTTTTTTTTTTTTTTTTTTTTTTTGCATATCACATTTAACCAACCACACGAGTCAAAAACAAATGTATAAGTATTGATGTTTCAGAAATGTTAACTTCATGAGTCATTAAAGCCTGTATTTTATTAGTCAACTGGTTACAAAGCTGTTAAACAGAATTTATATTCCTATAATAAAACTGGTATTTTTCACATATTAATGAAATGTATTTAAATTTTTAAAATAAAACATTATTTTGGTCATTGAGCTTGTTTTTAAGATGTGGACCAGTGAATCCGTTATTATATAAATAAAATATAATAAAACGTGTATTAAAATTGTTGCTACCGGAACAAGTGTGTGAATGTCTTTAAAAAAACTTAATTTTAATTCAACATACATAAATATATAACATCATAAATACATACAATTTGATGAATGTGTAAAAGCAACTTTATCAAATTTTTAACGCCCATTTCAAAATCAATAATAGATTTAATTTATGTAAGATGTCAGTCGTAACTTAAAAATTGCCACTTCCGTCTGTAACTCATTGACAAGAGTTGTCAAATGTGTTTGCGGGTCAAAAATCACAAGATTTAAGTTAAATACAACAATAACAATCGTTAAAAATTACTTTTTATATTATTTGTTATGACAAACGAATTTGTATTTAAACAAATGACTTGCACCAATAAATAAATGTTAAACCTCTTGTTTTTTAAAAGATAAAAAATCTCCTCTACAGTAGCTAAAATCCGTATGATGGTACATTTTTCCGAAAAATATATGAAATTACCTTTGCATTGAGGTCCAAATTCCGAACGCAGCTAAATTATATTTCCATTGAAATATATTTTCGATTTTAATTGAAATGTTATTTAATTTATTTGTTAAAATCTGTCCTATATGAAAATCAATAAGAAACACTTAACACAAATTTAAAATGATTTTTATGACGTTACATTTCTCTTTTTTTTTTAATCGAAATATATACACATGTCATTTAAATCAATTTTATTTGTTAAAATATTGTTTTGCTGCAGAAATCAATTGCAGTATTCGTCGCCAGTGCTGTAAAGGATCTCTTACTCCGTTGTGTTTAATTAATTTCAATTGTTTGACTAGAAATTGTGAATTGAAAGTTTCATTTAGTAATAGTTGTTTAAAAATAGCAATTGAAATTAAATCAAAATGTTTAGCTAAATTTAAAGTAGTTACGCCCACTGCCACTCCAATTTTGAACCATAAAATAATAGTGTTCATCAGAGGAGGTGATCAAAGAAAGAGAAGGGTATCAAAGAAACCGGTGAAAGATTAGGGATTAAATTAAAATTAATCCTTGATAGTTGTTTTTTTAATACTCAATCAGCTAATTTTGTTGGCTAATTTAATCGCCCAACGGAGGTGGTTTAAACTTGAGCATGAAATATGAAAGTGTAAACAGCTGATGCCAAAAAATTTATAAAATTTTTATGAAAATAAACATTAAAATGTTTGATTTATCGATTATTAACTGGGGGACTTCACAATATATTTTTTTGTTTTAAATTTGAGTTTTCATTAATTTTTTTATTACATTCAGAATTGTCTTCTTCTTTTTTATAAAACATGCATTGTTTTGATAACAAACAGTGACGTTTTCTGTTGTTTTGTATGGCAACACTGCGATGTTGAATCTTGTACTCAAAAACATTAAATGCGGGTTTTTGAGTTGGCAATCAAATGTCAATTAATAATCACATTAGTTAATATAAAAATAAATTGATGCTAATGTTAATCCCTTTTGATGTTTTTGAGTACAAGATTAAACTTTGCAGTGTTGCCACACAAAACAATGTTATCAAAACAATGCATGTTTTATAAAAAAGAAGAAGACAATTCTGAATGTAATATGAAAATTAATGAAAACTTAAATTTAAATCCCTATAATTTATACTAATTGATAAATAAAACATTATATTTATTTTAATAAAAATTGTGTAAATTTTTTTTGGCATCAGCTATTTACACTTATGTATTTCTTGCTCACGTTTAAACCACCTACATTGGGCGCTTAAACTAGCAAACAAAATTAACTGATTGAGTATTCAAAAACAACTATCGAGGATTAATTTTAATTTAATCCCTAATCCTTCACCTAAAGATTGACCCTAAAGGGGATTAACATCAGAATTAATTTATTTTTAGATTAACTAATCTGATTATTAATTGGCATTTGATTTCAAACTCCTTACTATTTTCAACAAAGGTTCATGTTGTTGTAACAGCTAAAACTATACAATAATCTAGTTTCAGTTGATGTTCCGAGGATGATTTGTAGGCAGCCCTTTACAGTTCTTGACAGCTTTGGATATTTCTCCACTATGTATCACTAAGCGAAGGTGACCACACTGGGCCAGCATAATTATTTACCTACCGACCAATCTTTTTTATAAGTAACTAACAAGGTTTCTTTATCCATACTTCAAGTAATGCCGGCTAGCGCTCTGAGGACATTGTTTCTACTTCGCAAATTTGTGCGTGATTGCAGGGCACCCCCTGAAATTTTGAATAGTGTATAATCGGATCGCTCGGGTGATAAAAAGTGTTGTTGACTACGTTGTTGTTGACTATTGCAGGTTACGTGCAGTGAAGAACTGATGTATTGGTTTAACTATTCACAAGAACACATAACTAATCAATAAAGGTAAAAGTGTCCCATTCATTAGAGAACATTTAAATTATAGTTATCAGGTTTAAGTATTGACCATTAGCTAAAGTAATTTGAACTCACCTGTTATGGAAAATATTGTTTTTTATCGATTCGATAGTTTGGATCGGTCATACAAATGCCATTCTGAGATAACAGAAGTACGTCGTTGTTACCAATTTTCCGACTAAATTTTGCAAAAATAAATCCAGAATAAAGTCTTTAGTGGACGATCATTGATATAAGGTCATACTGGCACCTATATTAGCTCTAAACTCCATGGTAATAAGGTCGAAATATTTTCTCAATCTCATTTACTATACCTTCCCTAAATCAGTCAACATTTTATCGAGTTTATATGGGTTGCGGGGTTTAAGCATTTCAAGGATATTTAATTGCCAATGACTGTTCAATTAATAAGTCATCCATGGACAAAACTGTATCATCAAAGAATAATTTTTTGATATATCTATATAATATGATCAAAGAAACTCAGTAGTGAATTTTAGATATTGTGCTCTAGACTCGTAATAGTTACTGCAGAAGCTATTAAGATAAAGGAGAATTCCTACTAGAGCATATACTAAGAAAATAAAACTGTTTAAATTAACCGTAAGGTAAGTTTAAAAGGGGATGTATATTACATCAAATCCGAAGAAATACACCTAGGCCGCAATCGGGCCTGTTCTGCGCTCCTTATCATGAGAAAAAAAGGAGAAACTATTTTAAAGTGTTCAGAAACTCAGTATCCTGAACGTAATTGCTAAGAATCTTCCAATCAGTATTAGTCAGGAATATATTTCCGGAATAACATCACTTTCAAGATACTTGTATCTAACTTCGACGAATGCCTGACAGTGGCAAAGAAAGTGCTCCAGAGTTTCACTGTCCACTCCGCATGCTCTACATATATACGTCTAAATCCGCACGTCCAATTTTGCATAAATGTGCTCGTAATCCTGTGTGTCCACATTTAGAATACGTACTATCATACTAACTTCAGACTTGCTAATTAACTGTTGATTCTCTTAGGACCGACAAAGTATATTTTAGAAGGGCATCAAAATTATTCAAGTGGTCTTCTAATATTTTCCGTACCCGTAGGTATACGTTGCACAACGGATAACTTTAAATTGGGAGCCCGAGATGAAGATCTTAAAACAGAAATATATCACCATTCTGCTAATCACAACACTAGCTGCCAAAAAGTCGGAGCAATATCAGAATGATGAATTAGAATAAATATGATGCCCGACAGCCAGAAGGCAGTTAGGAAGATATCAGATGTTAAAGTTAAATCTAAAATCGTATTGGATTATACTAAAGCTCGAACCGAATACCTTCTCAGAGATAAGATATGCATAATATGGTTAACAGGCCTCTCGGAAGTAATTGCTTTAAAGGAAAGGTCGCTAGAGGTAATAAAGCAGGAATTATAAAACTATCCATTCCAGGAGGTGTTGAAATTAATAAAAAACAGAGATAAGATGAAAATTTAGAATACTACCATAAAAATGAACTGAGGAAGTAATTAAACATAAGCCAATTATAATCCTCAAATTTATTTGTAATTAATTAAAGTTTAAATTTTCTGACAAAAACGAATTTGGGCATCATTGATATTAATAAGTAAGTTCTGGACATCAGCTGAATAATTATAAAAAAATGCGTTAGTGAATCATTAATTTAGGTTTTCCTGTCCAAGAAAAGAGAAACTTTTAAAAACAGACAGTCATTGTTGTACGTAATAATATGTTTAATTTAAAAACAAACGAAAAATCATTATTCATTGTCTCCTTTTATAAAATTGTTCAAAAGACCAACAATTAATGAAGACAAAAATACAAATGAAATTACAAATAATTTTCCTACTTGCAGGCAAATTGAAATGCAGTTTAGTCAGGCGAGTCATAACCATATTCATGTCTTGAATTTTTAATTGTGTCTTGATTAAATTTGTTTAATTAATTGACATTTTTGCCATTGTTTTTAAAGCTGTCATACGACAGCAAGAACATAATAAAAAATTAATTAAATTAACATTATTTTATAGAAATTTTAAATCTTTGTTTTTTTTTCTTAAAAACATTAAAACGACATTAAGTATTATCAGTGATTTTCGAAATTATTTATTTAAATTTCTATACAAAATAAATATACAGTCATATTCTATTAACACATAAACATCCGAAAAATATTAAACCACATTTATACTTAGTTCATCTGACGTTGTCTTCTAAATAATACTTGAAACTAAAACTTGACACATGTTTCTTAATACCCGCAGTCTTATCAGTGAATTTTAAATAATTGTTGTTTTTCTAGTTTAAAGTTTTTTATTGTTTACTTTTTTATGAATTTTTTAATTCATAACTTTTCGTATTTGTTTACACAAATGTTTTGTTATTTGTTTGTATTATTACTTCATTTATAGTTTAATTTATATTATTAAATATTTACTTAATGAAATAAACACTTTTTGAGAATAAACAAAAATACAAAAAATTTAGTTAGAATCATGGTAGTCATGGTTTACTTGAATAAATCGATATGTTTTTTTGTGGAGTTGTTAATGTAAGTTTAGGATGTTTCGAGAAATTTTTAGGAACTTTAACTTTAAAAGGACGGAATGTCAACCCAAATGAAGCCTGTTACATGAAGAGAACGATGTCAGTGACCTACAGGGTTAATTAATTGGCTGAGTTCAGTGTATATGAGGCCATTAGTACTAGGTCAACCAAAGCTTACTTTTCAGATCGAACTACACACTCAGCGGAGCGTTTGACGCACCAAAGGCCTAATTAAAAATCCCATACAGACACTGGAATAATGGAACAATAAATCCCAGTTGGATTCATTGTTAAGTTTAAACCCCCTCCGGGGGCATGGTGTTATTGCAATCCCGGGGAATAAAAAGGTGGCCAATACCTCCAATCTGACCGGGATTGAAAAATTGGTTACAGTGTACTGTTTGGCTTAGTCCTTGCATAAATTGCCAGAGGTCAGACCAGAGCACCGCATGATCTGGTACTGTGGTGGCTGTGGTTTAAAGTTTAAACCCAAATTCGCGGGGAGAGTAAAATTGTATTTAATATGGTTCAAAAGATGACAACCGTCAGGTTTTTGTCGCTTATATTGTCGATAACTAAGAATTAAAATTTCATAAAAACTCTTGGAACAATGGAACGATGCAAGTATTCCTAGCGGTCTTACAGTTTTATACACAATTGAATTTAGATAAATGTGGACCATAATGGGTGAAAAGCAAAATGATAGAACACTTTCTCGGTCATTACCAGACTTTTGTCAATCATATTCCTCATATTTAATTCCTTAGTACTTGATTTATACGGAAGAGAACTTGAGGTTATAAACCTAATGTATATATGTAAAACCTTCCGATAAGACGAAGTATGGAAGGTTGGACGACTGAAGATTCCTTTTATAGATCGCCAACATTTATTGGAAAAAGGGGCATTTAACGGACTTTATAGTACGGAAATACTAGTATGACCCATTATAATACTCTTGAAATGATTCGTTTAAGAAATGTCAAGGTCCTTTTCTGGGAACTAATTAGTACAAGCAGAAGATACATGAATTTGAAATAGCGGACTACTATGATAATTCCGACGTCAATGTCGATCTTTAAATTGCAAAATTCGTTGTAATTTCATTTCCCCGAAAGTATATTAACTTGATAAAGTTCAGAGTTGGGTCTCTATATCCAAATAATTGAAACATTTGTATGTTGAAGTTGAAAGCTTTATTAGACGTTCAATATCCACGTAATTAGTATTGTACAATGGTCCGAGATTTAATTCTCAGATTCTTCTTACAATCATATAAGTAGATGGTGTAAATTTCAGCCTGAAAATGTTACATTCATCAGGCAATTTATTACAAATCAAAAGATAAATTCGACTTTATATAGCGGTTAGGGACAATAAAATGAATAGATTTATATTAGTATAATTTTTAATATTATTTATTTGTACTGAATTTCATTTTCTTAAGGGGACTTTGTATGCGATCTAGAGTCAAGCAAGGTCCTTAGCAAGATCATCAAATCTTGTATAAAACATAGTTGTGTCATTTATGAGCTTTTCAGTAGGTTCTGATTTAAGTGGGCTAGGTGAAATAATGACTAGGTCCATTATAATTACCCTGCATCAAAAAAAATCGTATGTACCGAATTTCTTACAATTATCTTGTCCAGACGGACATAGGGACATGGCTTAATCTACTCAGAAAACCAATCTATTAGAATACATTAGTGTGATACAAACATTAGCACAAACCCAATTAGGATATAATTATTTTAACAATATCTACCGGTTGACTTATCCGGCCTTAAAATCTTTACAAAGATTAACTTAATCTAATCTATATTAACTTACACAACTTTTATTTCAAAATCCTTAGAAAATTACCTGGAATATAAAAAGGAAAAGTAAATTTATTAAAGAATATGGTAATGGACGTGAATGGAAAGTTTTTATAAAAAATTTAAATTAAAATATTAATACTATACACGTTTTTTATGTTTTTATATACATATGTAGTGTTTATTTAGAAATTAGAAATTCGATTAGTGTTTATTGAAAAATAGAATATATACAGTCCTAATGAAACAAATTATCATTCCTAAGCTTTAATGTATTGTCATGTTCGTAGTACCAAGTAAATGTACTACTCATGTTATTTTACTTATAAATATTATTGTTAAATTATTTTCTTTTTTTAATTTCACTTTTTGTTATTATGGGAAAATATTTACTAATTAATAACATTTCTTTGTAATTTCGAAAATTATAAAATATTTTCAAAACAATTACAACTATCAACTTATTTAGTTTTAATTATCTTACACAGAAGTATTGAATTGTAAATTAAACTTAGAATTTCATTTTGACATTTTGTTTTGTTTATTATTGGTTTGTAATAGTAATTAATAACTTTAATAACAATTTCTCAACACGCATGGGAATTTTTATTTCATTCATCAAAATATCATATAAAATCAACTGTGGTTTACAGCTAAGAAAAGTGACAGTAATTATAATTTAACGAATTATAAATGCACGCTATTCAAATCATTAAATGGATTAAGAATATCCATTTGATTTGATTTATAACTTTTTAAGAGATCAATTTATTTGGTCCATTTTTGACCAACTTTCTCATTTAATTTGTTTATTTTAATATAGAAAGTCTGTAAAATCGTTATATCAACTTAAAAGCATATCAAAAATTTAAAAGCACAATTGTTTGAAAATTTTTTGTATGAATAATGTAGAGTGAAGTATTAAAATCTACTTTTGTCACTTATGTCACCAACAAATCAAAACCGTAACTTGTTAATACAATAACTAAATGACGATTCATTTGTACACATATGTACATATATATTTTTATGATATAAATACATATATATATATACTTTAATATACACCTAACTGTAACCGGTTTCTGCATTATATAAATAAAAATTTGTATTTGTAAACAAACATATAAAAACCAAAAGTAGTTATGTATACATTAGGCCTGCTTTATATAACTAAATCTGGTTTTGATGGGACTATAAGAAATATGACAATTGATTTTTGAACAACTTAACAGTTCGACAGGACAGTCCTGAACTACCTTAATTGGAATAATTATTCTACCAATTAGGGTTAACCTTAGCCACAAACTGCCTTACGAGAAGGCGCAAGAGACAGCCAATAAGCTAATCCGAAGGAGTCAATGCTTAAGTTTGTTTTTTAAGTGTCCACTTGATGACTAACTTCGCTCCCTCTTACAAAGTGAATGTCTGCTTTTTGAGGACTTGGTTAAAATATAAATCGAACTCTTCAAAATTTTAAAGAGAGAATAATGTTAAAGGATGTTAGGGTCGTCAATTATAGACCGAAATTCAGAATTATGAAATTTCATCACTCTATATTATGCATTTATAATTATATTATAATTTGGCTTCAAGTATGCGGGGGCCAGATTACAATAATATACAGGAAAACAATGTAGCGTGTGAAATGTAAGAAACCGGAGCATATATGAATAGGAACATCAGTATATTAAACTCACTATTCATCAAGGCTCAGGCCTTGACTTCTTATATACAAAATTCATTAATAAACAAATATGCGAGAGCTCTTTGGAGACCCAAAGATAACTACGCAATGTATAAATCTATGGATTTGGATATATATGAACTAAGAATGTACGTCAATAATGATTTGAAATGTATCCTCCTTCTTCTCGTTGTACCGTAGTTCCTTATTGTGTCCTCTGATAAAACCTAAATGTTTTGATACTTATTTCTTTCAAAGTCTTTAAGATCTAAGCGACATTAATCCAACTAAGACAATAAAGTGGCTAAAACTTACGAAGCTATCGGAGCAGAACACGATTATTATTACAATATCGGAGGAAATGTCACCGAGGATCAGCAAAGTTGCTTTGTAAATTCCCATAACTTGTGAGTTCTTCCTTAAACCGATCCTATTTTCAATAGTAAACAAACTATATACGTCAAGGCCTGTTGTTGGGCAGACATGGCTGGATCGACTCAAAATCTAATAGGAACTCAGAATAATATAATTTTGTGGATATGTGTTACAAACGGTTTGATAAAATCAATAAACTCCACATATTTTTAAACGGTGGGTATACAAATTGGGTTAAAACCGTTACATACCATATGTCTTAAAAATATTTTAAAACGTCAGGAATTCTTTGATGATCTAGCTGTATCCGTCATATATCGGTTATACATATATTTTTTCCCTGTTGATCAGAAATTGATGATAATGATAGTAGTAAAACCGGTAAAACAATTTTGATAAAATAATTTCTTTTCTTAAATTAAATTATTATTTCTTTCGAAATGATGTATTGTTCTCATACAAAAAATTATTTTAACAGTCAGATTTACTACCGGTTAAACGATAATCAGATATTGAGATTGTGGCCCTGAAAGTATCATGTAAGACTCAGGAGTATCAAGGTTTTGCCATCCCTGGTTTAGACTCCCGTCCCATCCGTTCTCTATTACACAATATTTTGACAGTAGTATAATGTAGCTTGCCATTTAATAAGAATTAATATCATATGGGACCTCTAGAAAGCAACATTAACTAGCCATAATTTTCAATCGATTTCTGAAACTGGTTGGTTTTTTTTTGGAACTGGCACAGTCCTAATATACATAAAAGTAAATAAAACAAAATTATTGCCAACAGCATTTGTTTGTTAGAATGTAGAGTAAATTATGTGAGATTTTGTTTGTTTTATTATTTTTATTTGGTTGTATACGTGTTGTATGTGTGTTCATATATATGTATGTCTAAATATTTCTATAGGAACATACGAATATTTACAATTACTTTAGAAGTTTCGGCTCTTAACAGCTTTTTAACAAAATAATTTTTTTGCTTTAAATTACACCAAGTCCTCATTTAATAAGGCAGTAGTAATTTTATAAAAAATTAATATATAAATTTCTTGGTTCTAGATGTTTTTTAAGTTATTCTAGAAATCTTATACAAGCTAAATAGACTGAAGTTTATGACCTTCTTTATGCCTCTAAATATTCGGAAATAGATTAAAATCAACTGCCACTTTAATGTCTCAAAGTAATCAGTAATGTAGTTATTTTCAAGATTTTTATTTGCGGATATAATTTTATTTTTTTGATTGAACCGTTTATTAAGTTATCGATGTATTCAAGCAAATTTTGTTCCATTATTTTTATTGATTATTCCATTTGCTTTATACATATTTTGGTTTTATTTTAATTTCATTGCACAAATAGACAAATAACCAAATATATAATTTTTGTTATAAAACTAATTATATGGATCTACTTATGCAATCATTGAAACTTATTTAGCTAAAGGAAGTACAAATATAAAATCATCTTTTAATTCAAATTCTGTTTATATTCGAAAAAATAATTAAGAATATTTTTTGATAATTTTAAATAATAATTTTGAATACGAAATAGAGTTTTGTAGTTCCCCTGTAGAGAAATGTTAAATACATTACATTAGCAGTAATTGTAATTGGTTACTGCTTGATTGGTTATTGCTTGAATACAAATAACAAGTAATTGTAATAATAAAGAATCATATTATAACTCTTCTAAATAACTCTTCCAACGGCAGTCTAAACTATCAACTAATTACTTTTAGTTAAGGAATTTCCAAAAAAAACATTTAGGTATCTCTTGATTACTCAATTCTTTGTCAACACTACTTACCAAAAAAAAATAGTAATAACAATTAACATTCAAACAATCCTTTCTAATACATTTAAACAATATCTACAGAAATAATCTTAAGTAACCAAAAAAATGAAACAAATAAATTAAAGTGTAATTACTTTAGACTTTATAAATTACTTTTTTATTATTCTTCTTTGTTCATTAGTATTTTCCTTGTTTGTACTACATCAGCACAATTACATACACACACATTTTTTAAGCGATTCACATGTTAAAATAAGGTTTTAAATTCAACTACCGTGTATGACATTTAGTGCAATGACTGCACAAATGTCATAAAACAATGACTTTTTTGCATGAAATGCAGTGTTTTAAAGGAACGTAATTACTATTAAATAAATTTCTATGGATTTTCTCGTTTAATCCACTTGCCATTAATGTGTTTACAATACAGATAAGAACAAGTGATGGTCGTAACTTTCTGGAGCTCACATTTGTAAAAAGCACCGAACAGAATGGTGCTTTTTACAAATGCATGGAGATAACCACGTAGTACCATGCCCCGACAGAAAATATTCTCTAACCTGTTGCCTGCTCAGCATTTTTCCATTTACGACATCTGAAATATTGTGGCAACTGGATTTCAGCGGTAGGAAAACTTTGGTCATTAAGTTGCTTGCTAATAAGAGAGTTCACTCGGAAGCTTTGTACGCCATTTTGATACCCTTAGAACTGCCATTCCCTTATGTTGCGAGAACGGTTTCCCTCCCTAATTACTAATTGATTGAAATTCTAATAACACCAACCATGTTCACTAGTGACGCATCTCTGAAATAGTCCAAATCATGAAAAAAGCTCTACCAAGATAGAGTAATCAATGCAGTCACATAGAAGGTGTTGCACCGATTGCACTTATTCTTCGTCCTTGGGTAATATAGGAAGTCCATACGTTCTGACATATGTCCAATGAGTACTCAATTAATACACAAGTTAGAAGACCAATCGTGAGTACTAGTCCTATCTGCTATCAGAGTGGGCCAGAGCAGTCTCGATATTCTACAATAGAAGATATTTCCACCACCTGTAATCGGTCTCACTTAAAGCCCAGTCATCTATTAATTTTGATAGGGTCGTCGGGGGAGTAGATATCCTTTAGCGTATAAGTCTCAGGACTTAATAACATTAAGAGTCTTGATTGATCCCAGACTTTTAAAGGAAATATCTTTAGTCGAATTTTCGATATTTTGTTCCCGGATAATTCTTGCGAATGTATAGATGTCATACATCTTTGCCTGAAGAAGTAGAAGATTCAGTTTTTCGGAAAATATAGATTAACAGTCTCTCGTTATTATAACCATAATTGGTCATTATATTCCCGTCAATATTGACTATTGCTTATTACCAATCTCCATTGTGACAATACCGAGGACCCACACAATCTGGTACTATTGGGGGCCAACGAACTTGTCTGTTCATTGATTAATGTTTCTCCCCAAAAACACGGCAGAGTATATTGGTTTAAGGACTGATATATTGAAAGCTTCTACTGATGTCACTCGTTTGGAAACTCATAATTTCGCGTAGTAATGCGCCAGTACATATACATATATTGGGAAATTGTCAGGTTAAATATTAATGTTTGTCCATCATTGCTAAGAAGATCTTTATGGTATGAAAACTGATGTATCTTGGTGAAATTTTGGGAATGAAATCTTGAGGAGTGAGAGACTAGTACAGATTGAGTATGCCTTTTAAATAAGGAGAAGTTTTTGGTGCCTTTGACAGCTCAACAGCATATATATTGTGATTAATGGTTGAGAAGCACAACTCTGTCGAAGCAATTATTGATCCTTTGTTATAGAATCTTGATATATAAAGATTTTTGTTGTATGCTTCTAATTCGTCGTATGATTTATATTTTTTGTGTTTACACGATTGGTATAAAACAATTAAAAAGTCAGATGGAAACAGCTGTTTCACTTTTTTATATGTGTTTACATAAAAATATTTCCCTGATCTAATGAAACCGGCTTGTTTTTTGAATCATTTCAAAAAATGAAGAGAGCCTGTCAAATTTTCCATCTGTATTCTCTCTCAATGTGTGATGGTTTCATTACATATTGCGTTTAGACGATCCCATCCGTGCTCTTCTACACAAACTTTTGACAGATCATATCACTTGTGTGATCGTGTAAAGCCGGCTTAAGTAATGTTGCGTATTCAAGAGACCCCTGTGATGTGGATACGTCGGTTTTTAAATGTTGAGGAATGGATCGTTAAAGGATGTGGGCCCTGAAAGCGAGAATATTGTTGGTCCATCCAGGAGTGATGCCGAGATTAGTCAGTCAACAGGTGTGTATGTTAGGATTTGTATGAACCTCTATCTATAGATCCATCAGACTATTACCTCCTTCTGATCGGGCTTTGTATTGGGATTGGTCTCATTAGCAGGATTAGATTTCTCGACGCAAGGTGGTTGTACATGGACTGGTACAATAATGACACAAACTTGTCACCTGAGTATTCTTCATTGGGGATATTGTGAACCACTTTAAGTCCACCCATTGGATGAAAAACTTCGTCTCGAAAAGCGCATTAACAATGCTTTTCTTTAGAAACAACGTTCAAATTATATTCTTTTAATTATCAGATAAAAATATCCAGAAGTAGACTAAAAATTTGAGAAAAGAAAACGTTGCTTTTCAGAAAAAGAAAACATTCCTTTAAAACTTTTTTAAAAAAACTACATTTAATTACTCTCATTAAAAAAGTCAACTAATGCATTTTTTAAATAAGTTTAAAAAAATGTTTATTCATGATTGCTGATATTAATGCAAATTTATGCGTGTTATTATTTGTGAGGATTTTGTACAAAAATATTAATAAAAACTACATGAGATAAAAAAAAATATTTAATTGTTTATGTTTAATTTTAATTTAAACAATTTCTGAAATTTTTAATTAATATAAATATAATAAATTACCATTTTGAACCCAAAACTATTTCAAAAATAAATTCTTAATTGCATCTTATAAAGTCTTTTAAGGATTAAAACAATATGACAGATATAGTATTCTATAAGATATTGTAAAATATGCCAATTCTTTGTTATTGTTCTTTAAAGTATTTTTTGTTCTCAATGAGAAGCACGTTCTCATTAGGTTAAAATAAAGGATGACTAAAGCTTATGAACACGTTGGCGAACATTTACAAAGGAAAAAAAACCAAGCACTTCAAGGGTTAAGTGTATGATTCAATATCTTTTTTCCTTTGTACACACAAGAAACCTAGATAAAATATCTTAAAAAAAGTTTAAAAGTTTAAGACTATACAGAAAGACAACTCAAACTACGACTACAAAAGAAAGACAACTTTTTATATCACATACGATATCAATATTTTGTATTTAAATTTTATTTGTGTTCTTTTGTTAAAAAATCACTTTCTTTTTCGATTAAGGTATGCCCAGCCATTCCTTAGTTGAACACATTGAAAGTTTGCTACTGCATAAGGAGTATTCTTTTGTTGCCTTTCTGGGTTATGAAGGAACCTTTAATAATGTTGAACATAAAGCCATTCTGGCTAGGAGGATTGGGTATCGACTCTCAACAGTTCATTGGGAAATTATTGGGAGACAGGGATTTTGAAAGCGCCTTTAATAATGGTTAACCCAAAGCCATCCTGGATTATGTTCTCGGTTAATTAACCGAGACATTCTAGGATTATGATAACATGAGTCCCTGGTCACAATAAATGTCACGGTAACTGTATAGCTTATGAATAAGCCATAAACGGTGCGATGTTGAATAAGGTCAAAATCGACGCCTTTACTGGTATTTCTCTTACAAACTTTAAGAATCTTGTATTTAATTAACTGTGTGGGAAAGACCAAATTAGGTGGTTCAGTGAAATAGCTTGTCAGATTTCAAGGTCTATCTCTATATGATGCTCTCAAATCAAAGCTTCTTATAAGCTTTCGAAGAGAGCATATAAAAACTGTTGTATTAGTTATTAAAAGACACTCAAGCCAGAAGACTAGGCCTTGTATATAATGACTACTTCATAAGTTGTCATAATGAGGAAGAATATGAAACTATATTACATCTACTTTGCTATTGTTCTGCGTTAACTGAGAGCTGTCAACATTACTTTGGTGCTTCTTTCTTGTAAGGCATGAAGGAGCTTTCTGGCATAGGTCTGAAGAATATTCATGATTCATAAATGAAACCGTTTGGTTTCTGAATGCAGAGAGTGACATCAAAACATACTTCTGCGACCACTAGGATAACACAACGGGACCAACTTAAATGGACTGTTCGGTAGCAGTTGCTCTCGATACCTAGCCTAACCATGTCCGGCCATAACCGAATTGTTCTTTTGTTAACATTGGTACTATGTATAACAATGTAGTAACGAGGGTGACAATTTGAAACAAAAATCATTGGTCTTTAATCATGCATTCTAGAACTAGTTCCGAAACTAATTATTCTCTCAACTAATAATTATTTATTATTAAGGGATTAAAATGTTCAAAGGTATTATAGTATGAAAAGAAACCCTAAAATGTTAAAACAATAAATACGTCATTTAAGGTCAAAGACATAAATATAAACAAACAATTAAATATTTGATATCTGGAACCATAATTTATTAGACAACCTTGTAGTAGAAGAGCACATACATTATTTCTTGTCTGTCTGACTATTTTTCTATATTTTTCTCACTAACTGTCGTAAAATCGTAAATTATTTAAATGCGCATTGTAGCATTTGTAGGGACGTTAAAAGTAATTGTTTTTTTAGTTAAAAAAAAAAACAATATTTACTAAAAGTTTAGTTTTATATTTTCCAACTTCTAAATTGATAACAAATCATTTCAACTATAATAACATCAAAAAAATAAAACAAAAGAAGACGAAACAGAAGCACAAATGAAAAAACTGCAACAACAACTACACGACTACATCAACAATATTCAAGATAAAATTTATATTTTACACGACTGTCTGCGAGATTGTAAATATATTTATTTGCAAACGGATGTGTATCTTTTTTTTCTTTCCTAATTTAGTTTTTTATCTTAAAGATACAAGAAACTAACAAAAACACAACATTAAAATGTTGAAAAATGATTAAATGACAGCCATAACCACGACACCCAGCCACACTAATAGATACGAAACAATTACATAAGACTCTTTCTTGTTTTAGCAACAATATTTTACAAATTATTTTCAAGTATTTCTCAGATAAAAAAAAATACAAACAATCTAAAAGCGGCAAAATATTTCATAATAAATTTAAGTTACACAAATTAAGGGGAAAAAATTAATTATAATTCTTTGCAATTTTCGTTACATAACGTTTAAGGCAAAATATAAAATAATTTTCTCAACATGTTGCAGCTCTATTAATATATAGATTTATCAAAATTTCTTGAGTCGAAAACTTTCAGCCCATGTTGTAGTTGTAATATTTTGGAAACATGCCATCATTTTTTTTTTACTCTAATAGATATTTCTTAGAAAATTTTAAATTATTTTTGTCCATAAAACACCTTGAAGAATTCATAACACCTTCAGTATTTTATAATTTATTTTGTTATTATTTTTTATTGAGGTAAAAGCACAGAAAATCCTACATTCTGTGCTTTTACCTAAAAACACGTTTTTTATGAAATTTTGTTCTTTTTTCGCTAATAATTTATATTCAAAAGTATCTTTCTTGAAAAACGGAAGTTTTTTTAAGATAGAGTGTTGCCTAAGAAAGTAAATCTTTGTGAGTCAAGTGCCTTCAAGGTGATATTTTTCAACTGGGTGAGCTTCTTTGAAGATTCTCCATCGCACCAATGTGTTTCTGGACATATATTTTTGGACATGGTAGTGCACTTTGTTAAGTATTCGAGGTATCCAATGTCTTGCCTTGCAATAGCAAGACATGACACCTGTCATTCCCCAAGGGGATTCAAGCTCAATGTAACCTCGACAAAGGAAATCACTGGTTAGAGTCAATAGAATGGTTGGACCAAACATCAGATGAAAACACCCAATTGATGTTATAAGAAATGCCATGACCCTACAAACATTCTCATCATTTAAAGACTTAAATTTAGTGCATTTCTGGACCTCTTAAATTCGCACAACCACACTACTTATTGGTTTCTGGCAGTAGCAGGACGTAATTAGTGTTTTGAAAAGCACAGATCTATCTAGATCAGTGTCCACAAGGACCTAGTGTAATAAGTTGAGTATGTTTGGAATAAACTACAACACATTCAACTACGAAGAAAAATCGCCGATAATTTAAAGGTTAAGTTATTAACACCGCCACTTCAACTTTCTTCTGTCATTCCGACATCTCTACTGATACAAACTAGAATCCATATCATTTATGAGATACTCAAACTTTTCTCGAAAATCTATATTTCACCGTTTATCAATCTATTAACCAAGCGCACCTTTCCGCAAATTTCAGTTCAAACCCCAGCGACTAAGTGAATCCCAAAGGAACGTCAATTGACCAGCTAGGACGAAATCCTGCTGTCAACTGGCCACCCGAAGTACTAGATTATGTGGTGCAAGGAAAGGCAAAGAATTGATCGTCACCAGTTTATAGTTCCGGCAGACTAGAGGTGGCAACTCTATACCCCGGGATTCCAATACACCAAGATGGATTCTGTCGTTTAGGAAACATGCTCCCTTAGGAAGGGAGGGGGTTGGAATTGGTTTCACTCCTTATGAGTAAATTTTACTAAACTTTGTATAAAAATATGATTGTAAACTTGAAATTTTCCAAAATATTTTAAAAGTTTGCATCAACAGACACTATTCCATCAGTGTGGTTGTAGATTGGTTTCTGGAAATCTTCTGATCTAATGATGGGCGAGCAAAATGAAACTGAAATGCGATGGTAAGAGTATAGTTAAATAGATCGACATCAGCTATACAGTATAATGTTCATCCTTAATTTTAATAGATCTCTAAATAGTTTCAGACTATGTAAGGACTGGCTTTTGAAAACAGTTAAAAGGACAAGGATCAGCTTGTTTTTTCATCTTCTGAAGCACGAAGATGAAGATGATTGCAAATGAGTAAAATGGCAGGTATTATGGGAAGAACCCAATGTATACCCCAACAGACAGAAGGTACTCAGTTTAGCTAAAGCCATGTCGAAGTATATCTGAAGGGCATTACGCAAACTGTTGTTTTAGATACATATCTGGGAAACAAGATTTCTCTTTTATACGAAGGTGTCAAAAACAATGTATGGTAAATATCAGAACGCTA
The DNA here is from genome assembly GCF_022045245.1 of Lucilia cuprina. Taxonomy (NCBI): domain Eukaryota; kingdom Metazoa; phylum Arthropoda; class Insecta; order Diptera; family Calliphoridae; genus Lucilia; species Lucilia cuprina. Next base: position 52,416,993 of record NC_060950.1, on the reverse strand, counting down.
GAATTGTCTCCACAGGCATAAGTAAACCAGATATCCCCTAATTAGCGTTTCACACTTTTACACTAATCGCGCAGTTTCATCTATATAGATGGAATATAATTTGTTCTGGTCAAATCCCGAATAAAATGACTTCTACTGTTGAAAATCCCACGCGAACCGAGGATTGGCTTTACTGCGGGTGGTACTTATAAGAAAATGTTTATTGTTTCTAAATTTTATTTTTGGTTTTAATTTTCACCTAAATATTGATTTTATGTTCCATAAATTACACATACATATAAAGAATATGTAAATTAAAAACTAATTTTTCCCAATAAGCAAAAACCTTTGAAATGATGTAAATATGTATTTGAAAACCTATTCAAATTTCATACATAGCCTTTGAGAACAAATTTGAAAAATTTTGTTTTCAAATGGAAAATTATGGCCATCTCAAACAAAAAGGCAGTTAGAAATCAAACGTATTTTTCAAATGTATTTCAAATTTATAAAAAGGTAAGAGGTAAGCTTGAAACTAAAAAAATTTTCAAACGTATTTCAAGTATTCTTTATTATTATTTTCATACATATTTCAAACCCTAATTATAATGCTAACTATTGCAAAATTCATATATTTTTTTACATCACCTGAAAATAAAACATTCATACATTTATTTTAGCATATTTTTCTTTTATATCTCCGATTATTTCTCCTATATTTAACGTTTTTTCGCTCCCTTGCTGCAGAAAAAATGTTCTGTTTTTATTTTTCTAAAATAATTTATTTTTTGAATGAAACTTTTCTAAGTTCAATTCAAACAAAACTTTGAAAATTTTATAAGTATCACACATTATATTTTTTTAAACGTTTTTGGAAATTATCATTTTTATTTCAAAGGCTAAACTTTAAAATTTGAAAACAATTTGGAAAATACATTATTTAGTTAAGAAAATTTTTAAAAATATTCACAGGTTTGAATCGATGTTTATTGGGTTATGTTCCCCTAAAACCTATATAACTTAATTAAAAATTTAAAAAAATACGAACAATATTGTTCCAAAAAAGAACAATTTGTCCAGTTATTTAACTAATAAAAAAATACTGTGCGTGACATGACAAAAGTTTAAAACCAAAATGGCACACTTTCAATTTTAACTACCAAAAAAACGCCGAAAAAAGAAACAACCTAATAGTAGTAAGTATGTTTGTAGTTAAAATAAAGTTAATTTAAATAAAGAAGAAAAGAAAAAGAAATAAAAATTAATCCATATAAATAAATTTGACAATATAATTAAATAAACGCAAAGAAAAGTAAGCCGCAGTGGCAACAACTGCTACTTTTCATATCTACAAAACAATATCTTTATTATTTAAGTATTAAATAAGATATATTTACTTTAACAAACGTTTTCTTTAAGTGTAAACAATGTTGTCAAAAATAGAATCACCAGACAATAATATTTGTGTATTTTGTAAACTCACACATTTTGTAGTTACGTTTTAGATCCATACTATGGATTCCTACTAATTTATACCCAAAAAATTATGTGAATCTTTTTTTTTTTTTTTTTGCTGGTATTTTTATGTGAATTTTGCTTATTGTCATGCCGTTTTTATTACTATTTATTTAAATTCATAAATAATATTTTGTTTGTGATTTAAGGTGTAACTTTTAGTTTTAGTTTTAATACGAATTTTCTTTCTTTTTTTGTAGTTTTTATTTTTTTTTTGGGTTGTAGGTGAAAGTTGTATGTAAATCATATGAAAAAATATACAAAAAATATATAAAACAAAAGAAATCTTAATTTGGCGGAAATAAGTTAACCTTAAAAATCTAAAAAAAAAATAAAATTTTAAGAAAACAAAATATATTTTGTATTTTCCGTTAGTTTATGTATGTTTGTATGTATGTATGTGTGAAAACTAAAATAACACTCAATTAAAATGAAATACAATAACGTATTTATTATTTAATAAATAATTTATTTATCACTGCTGCCGATTAAAAAAACAAAAATCCCAAACAAATCTCATTTGTTTAAATTCATTAAATTGTTCAACTACGAATTTTATTTTTATAATTTTTTTTCTTTCGCGTAAAAAGAAAATCATTTTCATTTATTTATTTACATTAATTTGTTTTTCATTGTCAGTGTTAAAACGTTATTTAAATTTTAATTAACAAATTTATTTTTGTCGAACAAAAAATTTATTACATTTTTTCACCAAATAAAATTTTTGGGCCAAAAAGTTTTATTTTTTTAATTCTGCTGACACCACATGTCACCAATCAGTTTGTTTTGTGAGATTTTTAAAACAAAACGAAAACTATAATCACAAAAATATTTACGAAACATAATGCAAGCGGTGATAGAGAAAAACAAATTGTATGTATATTACCGTAATATTTACGTTCACACACATACGGATACTGCATATAAAAAATTGCGGCATTTTAAAGAGAACTAGAAAACAAAGAGATTATTCTCTATTAAGTGAAAAATTTCAAAGAGCAATTTATTTAGTTTGACTCTTAAAGTGTTTTAAATAAATGTGAAAACGAAACACATGGTAAGGTATTGGTGAGACAGTGTTGCCAGAGTTGCATATGTTTATATGTGTGCATTATCAGCAGTTTGACAAGAGTCCGAAAAAGACAGTGATTTCCACTAAAGTCTAACCACCTGATTGGCTGTAATTTTTCACGGAAACACTCTTTTTAAACCAGTGTGAAGATAAACGTCTCCTTAGTGTACCCTTTGTAAGCGAGAAAGGGGACACTTAAACAACTAACTTAAGCTTTATATCTGTTTCGTCATTATCAGAGGGGTGGCGATTGACTTTCTAGTAGGAGAAGCATATGACATCTGGACAGAAAGTGACTATGGGTAACTCTAAGTATAACTCGGGACTGTCCAACCGAACTGCTGGGTTTTTCTGATCAAAAACGATAACTGAGATGTCTGATACAGTTTATTACCTCTGAAACCCGATTTATCACAATCCGTTACAAAAGTATACTTTTGCCTCCCGGTTTTACAATTCGCACTCTTTTAAAAACCGAGTTATTGAGAGAAATTTGATCAAAATAAATAGCTTATAAAAAGTTAATCACTCTCGAATTCTAAAGTCTCTTAAAAAAACTCTCTTCCGATAATCACTCTGATATCTATATAAATAGCGATATATGAAAAGGTCAATTATATCACTAGTCCATTTTCTCAAAATCCTTTTATAACAACGTTTGTTACCAGATTAGCTATATTGTAAAAATGCTCAGAATTTAAACCATTCTGTATTTTTTAATTTTTAAAACTGCTTAAATATAATTGGTGTCATAAGTACTATGTATGTCAATCAAGGCTCTGGAAACATTGCTAGATAATCCACCCATTGAAACATATGTCAGATATAAAGCTCAGAACTTTAGGCGAGCTATCCCACATCGGGTTATACGTCGGGTTATACGTCATCAATGTATACTAATGGCATTTATGTAAGATACGTCATCAAAGTATACTGACGTCGACAATGTATACTAGACACATTGGAAGGCTATATCAATCAAAGGATGTGCCCAATTTCATACCAGACACAGAATATGTCGGGAACTTTGAAACAATGATTCTTGATAGAATGTACTGGTCAAACAAGTACCTGAAGGAATCCGTTACTACACGGATGGCTCAATATTAATAGACAAAGTGCACCAGGTTTCTATATTGAAGACATATATTGAAGATATATTCCACCGTTTACCTAATTGTAGCATTAGTTTCCAAGCAGAAGTCCGAGCAATAACGAAAGGCTGCTGAAAATGAGCAAATCTAAGAAAATCATGAAATAAAATAATCATGATGATACGTATATTGAGTGGACACGCAGCTTTATGGGGCGTGCGGATTCAGACGAATGTAGAGAGCACATTGATCCAAGATCGTAGGAGTATTATTACGATCGGAAAATTTTTAAAAATCATATAAGAAAACTTTGATACTTATTTGTCGCGCGAAAATATTTCAATTGTAAGAAAATACTTCACATTCTAAACAACGTCACAATTTCTTTTCCCCTTATTTGAGTTGACGCAAATAATATTTACATAAGTAATAACAATTACACGCATTTATTGGTTTAATTAAAAAAATTTAGTACAAAAAATAAACCTTTAATTTAAAAATAATAAATTATTTTCGCTTCTTTGAACGTCAATAAACATCACTTCCACGGAAGGTAATAAAATCACATAGTGCTACTTTTGAAGTGGTGATAAATGTTATTTTTTTTTTTTTTGAAGTTTTTAGTTTTAGTTTTGCTGGGTAGTTAATCATTAATGCAAGCTGCAGGAAAACTTAATAATATTACAGTTCCAGATTGGCCATTATTTCATACCGATTTAATTAAGTTTAAATATTGCATTTAAAGTAGCTTTTCTTTTATTGATTAATTTATTTTTCAACTCCAAAATAAAATCTGGCAACGATAAAATTATGAGCACACATACATAATCACAACAAAAGTTAAAATAAACAACAATAACAATAATTTTTTGTCTACTACTTCTTCTTCTGCTTAATTTTTGGCAATGTATAATTTTTTTTTTTTTTTTTTTGACAGGTACCAAAGTTAGTGTTTAACTTTTTATTTTCAAGCAAAAATAAATCTTTAATTCTAATTAGTAACAATGAAACGAAATTTAAAGAAAAAATCATAAAAAGAAATAATAAATGTATAAATGAAAAGAAGATTTAAATAATTAACATGCATATGAAACAATAATAATAAATTTTTATAAAAAAAGAAATGTATTTAAGAACAAAATAGAAACAATAAAATGTCTTACCTTGTTTTTTTATTTTCAAATATTTTTTTAGGAGAAGAGATGCATATGTCAGGGGGGTCTCTTCTGTGTTATTCTTTGTAAAGATTTCTACTGCTGCTGTAGTTGTTTTTGCTCTTAACGTTCTCCACAAAATTTAAATGTCAAATGTTAAAATTAACAAACACACTTTTATATTTTTTCTTTAAAAGATTTATATTAATTATGTGTTGGCTGTTTTTGTTGAACTTTTTTTTTTTGGTTTTGCTTGTAAATTAATTTTTTATATTTTATTGATTTTGTTATTTTTTTAGTGTAAAATTTGATTTTTCTTTAACACTTTAGTTTCTTTGATATTTTTACAAATCGTTGTAGAAAACTGCTTCAAAAAAAAGTGTTGAAAAGAAAATGTATGAATTATTTATAGATACAAACATACGTAATTTCTATATTTTATGTAATAATGATAAAGAAAAATATAAAAAAGGAAAGAAAACCATTGTGAATACACTGAAACACTTTTATTTGACTTGTTTGTTGTTTTTCTTTAACTATTTTTCTTTAACGAGTATTTTCCCACAAGGAACTACAACATAAACTGCCAAATATTTATATTAAACCAACAACAATAGCAACCTAAACAGGCAGACAGCCAAGCAGTGAACCAGCCAACCAACCAACCAACCACCTTCATCAACATGAATTATGGACTGAATGACTGAACAACAACATGGTTATTGTTTGAGATACCGAGCAATATATATGTATGTACATATGTATTTTCCAAATAAAATAAGAGTGTTTCGTTTTTCGTGCCATTCTACTAGTACTGCTGCTCTACTCAATGACTTTCCATGTGCATGTACTATTCGAAATAACAACAATAACAAATTATGAGAGAAGTACAACAAATAATAGTATTGAATTACTAGAGGGAAGTATGCGTATTAAAATTATTTATGGGTATTAATTCGATCAAAAAAATCGTCGATTTATCCCCAACCAAAAGTTTTGGTTCAATCATAAGATCAAAGTTTAAATTAAATTCAGAACTTGGTGCATTACGAAAACGCCAAAAATTAATATGCTGCAAAAAATGGCGAGGTCTTCTTTGCACCTGCTTAATATGTCTCATTCTATTCCTAGGGGAAGTAAAATCTTTTTGGTCGTTTGTTAAAAGTGTAAATGATAATACTAGTTCTTCAAACCGAACGCTTTTCAACGATGACCTAACATTCACTAACTCAATTTATATAGCGACAGTGATCACGACAAATATATTTATTTAAACGCATGTCGTTAAAAGGGTTTTAGCTTATATATTTGGCGGGTTAGTGTTCTAGATTGGAGGTAGTGGGTTCGATTCCCATCTGTGACATTGCTTAGGGAGCGTCAACAGGCATAGTTGCATTTTTTCGGACTTGATGTATATACACGTACATCTTCCTTTTAAACTAACTTCGAAAACTTTGATACATTGAAACACTGATCCTAAATAGAATGTCTTGATCAAGTGAAACAGAGGAAATATCGGTAGAAATCCGTTTCCACTATGATGGCTTTCAAATGGAGAACAAAGTGTGCCTTTTTTATGTAAACACAACACTAGATTTCAGGCAGTGCAACAATGATGAAATAAAATTAGAATAAATATGGCACCAAAAGGCAATTAGGACAATATCAGATAATAAATCTAAGGACATAAAGGTTTGTAAGAAAGCTCTAACCTCTCCTAGAGGTTAGGTTTACATCATATAAATACCAGACCATTCGGGATCAGTTGGCAATGAAAGAGCGAATGTTATAGTTTTAAAGTAAATGCAATATATATAAATATGGGTGAGAGAGTGAAAGAGCTATAACTCCACTTAGAATATTAAAACGGTGGGTAGAATAGCAAATACGGATTCAGACGAATGTAGAGCATATGAAAGAATAGATCTTTGGAGCACTTTCTTTGCTATTGTCAGAATTTCGACGAAGATAGATCTAAATATCTTGGGAATGGTTATAACGTCCCTTGGGAATACTGATTGGAAAGTTCTTAGGAATTAAGTTTGGAAACATTGGATGATGATATATTCAGTAAAACCACCAGTATGGAAATCTCTCCATTGGACAGCTACTATGGTATTTAGATATTTCCAAGGCGATAGACTTATATCAAGTTTATCAGATATCGCAATATACGAGATGTTATATATCAGGCCAATTATGAACAATTATTCCCTGGGATTTTGTTACCTTTTACATGCTTTAGGTATAGGAGAGGGAACAAACTCCCAGGGAGTTTATTAATCAGAATAGGCCTGTATGTCTTATTTTAATAATCTACTTTATATGTCAAAATTCAAACTTTAATTACTATCTAACAGATGAAAGCAATTATTTTCTTTTGGAGTATAAAACGGTCCATCAGTATAACTCTCATATATGACCCGAAACTTTGAAGTATATTTTGAAGCCACTCAAATTCCTACAGGAGAGGGCTAAAGTAATTTTTGCTTTGATTTACTAAAAACAGTTTCAAGTGACTATAATTTCACTAATTTATAAATATTTATAACAAGGATCATAAGATTATATATTAAAAGTGTTAATAATCCAACATCTGGTAACGTTTCCTTTATCGCATGTTCCAAGTTCATATATGAAATGAATGATCGAATTTCATAATAGTTTCCTCCAAGGACAATACTTTCGTTTGCATAATAGTTTACAATATCAGTTTTCCGAATGCCCTGGAACGGAATTAGACTAAAAGTTGTCTGACCTGGAACAGGGTTTGGTTGCAATTACATTGAAAGCTCTATGCCCTAAACACGTAGAAGTATGAGAACCCAAATTTAGAAACCAGAAATAAAACGTGCCCGGTTTTATTAAAGCACTTATCTATGTTTAAAATTTTTTTCACATGTACCCCCTAAATTCAACATAGCCGAAAGCACTAAATCCCAGATTGCTCAACACTTTAATATGCAATCGCCCAAGGTGATTCGATTGATCTCCATTACGATGTTATGGATTTCGACGACGGCCTTACTGACGAAAATGTTTAAAATTAGTGGTATTTTAAATATTTTCCCCGAAAAATCAAAAAGTGTCGAATTTGGGAATGGTAAGTAAATTGTTCAATTAAGAATGAAAGAAAAATCAAGAGATCTCGAAAACTGAGCACTTAAGAACATAGTATTATGAATGAATAATAGAAGTCTGACTATATAAATACATATTTCGAAACTAATTATGCATTGTGCAAATAACAATGTCAGTTTTAAATATATTTTCATAAAAATAAAACATCTAAATCCATTCTAACGAGACATCAGTGTGATTATATGAAAATATATGTGTATAAATTTCTATCACTTGCTACGAATCAATAATCTGTCATATTTTGCTACTTTTACCCAACGTCGCTCTCCCCCGCTATGGTTTGATAGCTGCACATAGAAATATACTACTTGTTGTTATAAAAACCAAAACCTCAATGTTGTAAAGTACAATACAAGTATGAATTATATGAGTACATGTACATACGTTGCATGACTGTGTGTGTTGCATGTAAGTGTATGTAGAGAGTATTTAGGTTTTCTTTCTTTTAAATTGAGGCTAATCCATTTTTAAGATGTTGTATTTCTTTCGGTCCGTATTATACTACTCATGTTCAAACACTGCAACAATCTACAAATAATTAGTAGCAGACCGTATGCGAGTACATGATAGAAAAAGTTTTTTTTTTTAATTTTTAAAAAATAAAAATCATACACGATAACAAGTAGATGAAATATCATGCAAACTCTCGCACACATGAACAATAACTTTTAGGTACAAAATATTCTAAGGTTGGGTGACAACAAAATAAATATCAGGGAAACGAAAAACAGTTTAGAAATTATTTTATACTTGGCGCCTGGTATGCGTGCATGACCATAGAAACAAATCAAGTGAATTTACGTGTTAGTGAGTTTAGGTTATATATAAATATTTTTTCTATATAAAAGAAACTAATTTTTTTAAATTAAACATAAAATTATTATTATGGTCTATATGTATGAAGAAATTAAATTAGATTATTAAATCAAAATTATGCCAAAAATTATTTTAATGCTGAATTAAATATTCTATTCAAATGCTCGAGGTTCTTTTTAGAATTAAAAATTAATGTGTGTTGACATTGCAAAGAAACTTCTAGTTTGTTGGGCAAATATCTCAAGAAAAGTATAAATAATTTATTTCGTAAAATTTCTCAATGTTTAACAATTATTGCTGCAATTGTCTGAAGTTTGCACCCAAGAACATAAATTGATTTAGATAAAAAAAGCTCAATGAGAGTTTTTTATATAATTATGTGATTAAGGAAATACATAATAGAGGGGAATATTTTGAATCTCTACTTCAAGGCTAGATTTTCACTAGTCTGCAATGAGAATCCTAAATAATTTAACTCGACTGGACTTCATTGTATATATGGGGAATAACTACCTAAGATTTTAGGAAATCTAATGAATACTGAAATAAAGTCTCACTTTAATATATTGAGACTTTATTTCATTGAGGTCTCTTCATTAAGATAATTAGAGATGTTCTCTTAGGATATCGCCTCCTAAATTTGCGATAAAGTCACAACCAGGTGAAGTTCACATTTATAAGTTTAACATAATTGTATTTTTTCTTGGACTAGCTCTTTGCACATATGAACGATAGTTCTGAAAAGAATTTTTCCTGTAATGTATTTCACTGGCCAATTGACTTAAAATTTATGATTTCTTGATAAAACTTGTAGCGCCAAAATTGACTTTGAATCAATAGAGTAGGATAACCCACTATCACCGATAAGTACTTTCGCCTTTTCCTGCACGGGATCGATTAGCACCAAAATTTGTTTTGAAACTCCGGACCATTTAAAGTTGTATTGCATGTGCAGTCGGATATAAGAGATGAAAATAGTAGAGTTCGGATGGGAACATCCTACCTATAGATCTGCATATAACTGTCATATATGGCTGCAGCGCAGCTAGGCTTAACGGAAGTTGAAGATCAAGAACATAGGGACTCGCTCAGATTTTAAGCCTATTACCTCCAATCTTGAATTAACCATCCGACTATATTACCCCGCACACGGACTTTGATAGAGTTTTTAAAGTCAGAGCGAAAATACTACCAGCATCTTTACAGATGGTTTAAAAATGAACTGCGATGTTGGCTCTGGTGTCTTCTTTAAAGAAGCTGGGGTAAGTATATCTCACCGTCTTCCAAACAATTGTAGTGTTTTTCAGGCTAAAATATTTGCGATAATGTCAGCCTCGACATTCGCATCAATATTCTCTCACTAAATTCTTATACTAACTCTTCCCTATTAGTTAGACAGTGCAAGAGGGATCTGTCAAGGCTGAGTCGCTTACTGATATTTGCGTTGTTTGGGTCTCTGTGCATAGGGATCGCTAAAGAGGCAGATGAACTTGCCAGAAGAGAATCTGCTCTTGATATTACCAACTCCGATTCAGTAGCAGGAGTAGTATTCTGAGGCTATTTCTTTAAAAGACTTCAATGAGAAACGCACAAGACACCTTCTGAAACGAAGTTGGTGGGACATATCGAGGCTGATAGCAAAAATAACAGCACACTGGGTAATAGGCATACATGCAAGTCGGCTTGGACTCCCCTTCAACGACCATTGTCGCAATTGCAAAGACCTTGGTGAGATATTTGGCTACAGGTTGGATATAATACTACATATGACGAGTGGAATGGCCCGTCAAAACGTTTGGATATAATACTACAAATACTACATCTGACGAGTGGAATGATCTGGTCAAAACGGAGTTTCCAACCAAACATGGATCAGATGGACTTAATTAAGAGATCATGCTTATTTGCTCCAATCTGTTAATAGCTTAAAAGAACGGAGCCAAGTAATCCTGAATTACTCCCATCGTTTAATGGGATTCCTTTAAGAAAGTTCGCAATTTCAAACAGCAACTTACATACCCCGGAAGACACTAAAAGTTACATAAATCGAATGTTTTCGAAATTGACGTAAAATCTAATCTTTCCCACTTTAGGCTTTTGTTACTGAAATCTCTTAGTTACCATTTTTTACAGTTCCATTTAATGTAAAAAAGTCGTATTTTTCTTAACATTTCAATGTCGTTTTGACAAAATTAATTACTTTTAGTACAAAAGATTGATTTTATATTCAATTGATTTATGTGTGTGGGTTTTCCTTATTATTTTTCTTTTTTTGTCGACAAAAGTGTCGATTCATTAAAAAATCTTGTTGACCTGTTTAAGGTTGTGATTTTGAGTGGCAAATATTTAGTCCATTTTTGTTATAACATTTCGAAATATTTTTTGTCGTATTTATTTTTTCAAATAATGTATACCCATTCACATAAATGAATTTTAAATAAAAAAATCACAATAAATACATAAAACAAAACAAAGAAAGAAATGTGAAAATAAAATAAACCAATAAATTAAAGTTAGTTTAAATCGACTTCATTACGCGCTATTTAAAAGATTTCTTTCATTAAGTCTATGTTTTATTTAAATTTGTTTATTTGTATGAAACAAATGTTTGTTTTAATTAATGTGATTGCTAGAGATAAATATTTACGAATATAGTGGAGGAAATTAAATAAAAACAATAATTTACTTTTAAAGAAATATATTCTACAACAGGTTTATGATCTCTCTTGTTTTATAAACAAGAACTCGCTAAAAGATCTAAAAAACGTGATTCATATGTATCTCAAACTGTATTTCAATATTCTATACATTACAAGTTCATTGAGGCTGGCTGTAAAAATGTTTAATTCACTTTCTTGTAGCACATGGTGAAGTGACAGCTTCCCTTTATATCATGATTCAGAACTTGTCACCACTACACCTTAAAAACCTGTCTTAGGACTATTTTTCTCTTAATATACTCTTAATATATATTAGTTCTGTTTTTATATAAAATGTTTGCAGCCGACTATAATAGTAAACCTAGCGTAGGGCATGTACATAAATGAACCAAATAACGAAAACAATCAGCCACGGAGAGAAGGAGAATCGAGTAACCAGAGCAAATCAGACACGTAACAACATACTTTAACAATAACTAGTACTACACGTAAAGGTGCAATAGTGGCGACAACAATAGCGTTGTTTGTTTTCTGCTCACGATGGTGCAGAGTTGGACATTGTAGTTGTTAAAAGTGATATTGTGATTTTCAACATAATGAATATGATTGATAATGATCGTTCTTCGATATTCAAGATTGATCAATGTGTGAAATAAAATTCCTATTTATCGGCCACAAGTGGTTGAGTTTTTAATAAATGACGTGTTTTACAAGTTTAAGAAAGAAGAGCTAATAAAGAACATGTTCCATTGTAGTAACCGTACAACAGTGAAACTCATCCAACATTACGATGATATCGTACTGAAAAGTACCTTTGCTCTCTCATTTGCGCAATAGAGTAGCCCCAATACAGCACCTTTAAGCACCGGCCCATACTTGATGATTGTATTACATTTTTAGTCAAATAAAAGTGATGTATAGGAAGGCTGAAGTAACAACTTAAATGTTTTTTAAACACTTGAGCAAACATCACACTGTTCTAATGTCTAGATCATTAAGAGCTTCCGATTCCTCAATTTTTACGACCGTTGCAATCAATGAGCCCATTCCGAAATAACTTTACATGCATAGCTTTTACGCGGCTTAGTACTGTGGCAGAAGTATACATGGTTTTATTGTCCCGGGGAACAGTGGGGTACTTCGTATGAATGTCGAGAGTTTTAACGTGAGCACCTGCCTTGACGGCCTTATCCCACGGTGGTGTTTTTCATCCACTGAGTAGATTTGAGACGTAACCATCAAATAAGCCGAACAGCCACTTACTCTCCCCGCGAATTTGGGTTTAAAGCACAGCCACTACGTGGATCCCGAAGGAACCTCAACCAACTGACCAGCCTGGACATAGTCCTGCGTGCAACTGGCCACCCGTAATACCAGATAATGCGGTGCTCTGGTCTAACCTCTTTCCATCTATGCTAAACAATAGACTGTAACCAATTTTTTAGTCCCGGCCAGACTCGAGGTATTTGTCACCTGTTTATACCCCGGGATTGCAATAACACCAAGACGGAGGCTTCACTAAGGTAGCATGCGGCCGGGGGAAAGGGGTACTTCGTATATAGCTTTTGCGCGGCTTTGTTTTTTGGCACACGGAATTCTGTCTTTTTTGCGTTGTGAGTCAGTTTTAATATTTTTGTTGTTACGCCAAACTCTGTATGCCTCTCTGAATTTGATTCCAAGACTTTTCCACTTCTATTTTAACCAAGACTTTTATCAGTGTCTAGTTTTTTGGAATGTTCGAGTCAATTGAAATGATGAACGATATTATTGAGCTCAGCCCTCGTTCTTCGTACTTAACAGGATGTGAAGTTAGACAAAAGTCGAGCGTGCTCTCGGAAACACATTATGTATTGTGGTTATGATCCGTGAATACAGCAACATATTGGCCTTCGGTAGTTGTGTGGCTTGATCCCAAAAAATGTTTTGGGCTTTAAAATCACCAGTAACAAACATTTCACTGTTCGGATATTATTCGATGTGAAATTAGGAAATGAAATAAAAAATTTCTTCCGTGGGAACTAGTAAAAGCTCTTATTCGTTTTGCGGTTAGTTACTTTGAAAGGACGATGTACATCAAGTGCGAAGAAATACACCTAAGCCTCTATCGGGCCTGTTGTGAGCTCCTTAATCAGTGTCTCAGGTGGGAATCGAACCCACCACCTTCAGTCTACCAGACTAGAACACTAACCATTAACCTACCGGAGGCGGTACTTTTCGAAATTATTTTTTAATATCTACATATTTTCGGAAAGATAACGTTATTCCCGTTATAACATAATGCGAAAACGAACTTCTTTCCAATTGTAAACATTAGAGGCTTTAATTTTCTTAATTAAGATGATGATATTTCCATCCCAGCATTAAAATGGATGACAAGATGTTGTATGAGTCGATATTTATTAAAGTCAGTTGGAGATACATTTGAAAAAAAGACAGACGAAAACTAAAATATATGTTGTTTTAAGTTTGTTAAGTTAAATGAATGAATGACTGGTTGGCTGGATCTGTGTAGTTGGTTACATAGATCGTGTGTTTGGTCGGTCGGTTGATGGGTTTGATATTTGTTGTATTCTAGTTTAGTTTATTTATATTAAAGTCAATGTGTAACTTAATAACAATAAACTAGAAATAAAACAAAGAATTAAGAAATTATTTGCTGATGTTGGCGTTGTTGTCATAATAATTATTACACGTCATGTTGTTGCTATTGTTAACTTGAAATGAAAGAATTGAACACATAAACAAATGAATAAATTAAACAATATTTTTTTCCTATTTTTTTTATATTATTTTGCAACATTTTGAAATGCACTTGTGTAAACAAATTTAGGAAACAAAGAACTAAACCACAAAATGTTTATATGGATATGTATTTTTTTATTATTTTCTTTCAATGAAGAAAATGTGTTTAAACTCAATAAACGAGGACATATCTGTGCAGGCATCTTTTGTTTTTGGGTTATTGTTGTTGTTGTCGATTGTATTTATGTTGTGGTATATTTTCAATTTATTGATTTTTTTCTTATTGGTTTTAGATTATTTTTATACTTTTATCTGAATTTCAATTCTGTGTCATTTACACAAATTCTAGAGATACACTTGTTTTCAAACAAAAACACAAACACATCAACAACAACTCACACAGACACTTATTTAAAACACTCGCAGAAAAAAACGATTCAGGTGATTGACCTTTTAGTTGTGGCACCAACTAACTATAAAACGCACAGAATTTTTCACAAATCATACAATTAAAATGAATTATTTCATTCCTCTACTTTTTAAACATTTTTCCATTTTTTATTTCTTGCTTTTGTAATTGATTTATAGATGGTTGGTTGTTTGGTTGGATGGATGCAAAATAACAATTTTTCAGACTTTAACACACACACACTCATGTACACATACATACATGTATGTATCTACACTGTATGTATTTAGTACCTAGCCAATTTTTATACCTAAAGATACACATTCACTCACACTAATTCACTTCAGATTCTTTTGTATTTCTCATACCAGAAAGAAAAAAAATCATAAATGAACAAAAAATAATTCAAATTCACAGAGATTTTCTTTGTTTTGTTGTTATTTTTTCATTATTTTTCTATACATCTATTTAGTTTTTTTTTATATATTTTTTTCGTTTTAGTTTTCTTGTCCCGATTTTGCGACCGAATAACTGAGTTAACACCAATAAACTGATTTGATGTGAATCGCGTTTTGTTTCAGTTCCAATTTGGTGTTGGAACAATGCTGCTCGAAGAACAACAACAACAAATATAAAAAGAGAAATAGAGAGAGAATATAATAAATTTAAGAGAAATTCATATTTGTTTGCTAAAGAAACAGTAGAAAATGAAAACAACAGAGAGGAAAAAACACTAACAGCTGTTTACATTTGCATTGGTGGTAGATTCATACGATTTCTCGAGGTATTTTATGATGTAAAACACAAACATGGTGTAATAATGATTATTTAAAAAATATACCATTGTTGATATTTAAAATGCACGAAAATAAGTACCAAATATGTATGTATGTCATGAAAAAGTACTAACTTGAAATAAATACAAAATGACAGCTTAAAACATGTTAGAAAAAATTAAATATTTTAAATATTCAAAAAAATATTTTAAAAAATTATTGCTTAAAAAACTCTTTTTCCTTTACTATCGAGGTAAGTAAACATGTATTTCAAATCAGTACCAACCTATGGATTGAAATTTCAAAATATTTTTACACCAAAGGTACTAAATTTACGGGCAGTAATTAACCAAAATTAAAAGACTTTAATCATTACTAATATAAGAGCCTGAAAATGAACACATCTTGAGGAAGTTAACCTGACGGACTCAAAACCATTCAAATATGGATGATAGAATCCCATAAAGCCTTTTAAAATAATCATCCCTATTATGTAAGTCGTTGTTGACACCAATTTTGAATCGTCGTAAATTTTGCTGTCGACAGAAAATTAGTTGTATCGACCCAATATTGGTTTTACCTCATCAAAAGGAGCGCCGGATAGTGGCCTGTGTATTTGATGTGCTATACATCCTCCTATCAACCTAATATATATTAAAATGTGAGTCCAATGCATAGTGGAACACTTATCATTATCTACAAGACTGACATATCTCAAACTGTATTTTTTTCCAATTTGATGTAGTATACATCCTCCTTTCAACCTGAGCTAATATAGGAGGTCAAAATTTGAGTCCGATTCAATGACGATTTCACGACTTTTTTTTAGCTGTATTTAACATACTTCTCATCAAACGTCAAAAGTGTATACTTTGTGTCACCTGTGAGCCAGTTTTCTATAAAGTTTCATAAAGTGAATTTGTAAGGCTTGAATCTGCACGTAACTTCACGAAAAAACATCATATGTCGTAAAATTGCAATAAGCAAAATATTTGTTGAGAGTTCCCTTCTTTGTTTTGTTAGACCTGGTTCACAAGACTGTCGACAGACTTTTATAAAAAATCAAAACAAAATTATGTTCTGTTTTACATTATATTTTATTAAATAAAAAGGAATGATTAAAAAATATTCTGAATAATATAAGGGAATATAATTTTTTTCCCTTTTTATTTATGTTTATTTCATTTAATATCTTCCATTAATAATAACCAGGGAAACCGAAAACATGCTCTAAAATAAGTGTTTTAAGCGCTTTAAATATGCCGTAAAAAACTCAAAATATGCTCTTAAAATTTAAAATATATGCTCCAAAAATAATTTTTTTTTATTATTTTTTAACATTGAAAAGCTCAAAAAGACTGAAATTGTAATGAAATAATAAATGTTTAATGTCATATTCTATATCCTACAACATTTTTTATAAATGTTTCATCTCATAGTTTGAAGAACTAGTATAATAGAATTCCGTTTTACGTTCAGATAACCAACAAATAACATGAAACCATTTGGTCCCCAAAAAACATATTTCAAACGACAAAGTTTGACACATTTCTTCCAATTGTATTCATAGCTTTGAAACTGACATTTTAATCGGTGTTGTCAAAATTCCAATAATTAGTTTTTTAAACTATAAAAATGGATTGGTCTCATGAAATCAAAAGTAATCGATATGTCCGATTTAAAATATAATACTTTATTGAAAAAAAACTATAACATAACGATTTTTTTTTTCAAAATTGTAAAATAGGCTAAAAAAATTAAAAAAAAAAAAAATAAAAAAATTGAATTTTATTTTTTTTATTTAGTTTTGAAAAGAAAATTAAAAATGTATTAAAACGAAAAAAAGCGAAAACATCAAAATATGCACTAAAAGAGTAAAATATGCTCTAAAAACTCGAAAATATGCCTTAAATATGCTAAAAAGACAAATCATGCAAAATTATGCTCTTATGGGTAAAATATGCAAAAATATGCTCTAACAAATTGATGCCAAAATTCTCAAATTGGTCTGAAACGTATAAATATCTTATCCATGAGTCCATACGACGCACCACAAAAAACATGCATTTGCATATTTTGGTTTCCCTAATAATAACACATGCCGAAAAATGGGCAACCCCGTTTTTGAAAATTTTCAAGATTTTTAGCAAAACATTCTGAACTTATGGCAACGCTACAATAGAGAAATAAACGAATATGAAAGGATCGCCAGAGATCGCAATAAAAGCAACATAGAATATATTTCAACCACAAGACGATATTTTGATCTACATACAAAATGTATGAAAACTGATTGTCGACAGTTCTTGTGGTTCTAATTGTAATTAAGCTGTAACTAAGCGTTAACTCCAGTTTTGTTTAAACATTAAAAAATGCACAGAGTTCTGATTTTCTTAAATAGACCCATTTGATGTCAAATCCGAAAATTTTTTGTAATAAATTTGTATCCCTTAACAGTCGTAATTCTGTTCTGAGTTGCAATGACTTCTCTCATTGTATCGCCATCGCTTTCAGGTAAGTTAGAATTACTTGCGAATTGGTCAGCTAAAAGGTTAGCTTTATCGTGCTTTGGCACACGAAGACCTCGCCTTTTTGCGTAGCGTGTCAGTTTGGGCGTTGTTATTATTGCGCCAAATTCTGAAAGCTTTCTCCACTTCTGATTAAACCAAGACTTTTGTCTAGGTCTAATCGACGATTTTTTTGAGGGAATGAATGTTTTCATTCCCAGCATAATTATATTTTCAACCATTTTCGCTATGGCATAATCGTCTTGGAAACAACATTTCCAATTAAGATCGAGGGTACTATATTGGTTCCCTTCAACAAATGGGATATGCGTTGGTTCATTCACTAATTGCGCAAGATGGTTGTGCACGGCGAATAGTTCAGCATATAAGGCTTCTGGAGTTGTGTGAGGAGTTGTGAGTATTAAAATCACCAGCAACTACAATTTCACTGTTCGGACAACTCTCATGAATCTTCAGTATGGAATCGGAAAGGCCATCGAAGATTGATATGGTAGTATCCCTTCCCGTATTTGGACTTCTGTAAAGAAACCAGAAGTGCAAATAGTGTGTCCTGACTTTGAACTTGACCCATAGACAGCTAAATTCGGTGTCATACGTGCCTTGTGGTTGCTGGCACTGGTACACAACTTCATTGCGGATGTAAATAGCAATGCTCCGATGGAAATTAAAAAGCGATAGGGGGTGATACCCGGGTATATAAAAATCCTGTGGATCAGCATTCTCAGATACCTGGGTTTCACATAAGGCGAAAACATCCCGACGATGGAGACAAACGTGAGCATATGCAGAGAAAAAATTCGCTCTTAAACTTAACTTAATACAGGTAAAGACCAAAGAATACTTTTGATTAAACTCTGTTTGGAGCTCCTACTTCCTATGAAGATATAGGTTTTTGAATTACGATCATATAGAAAGGAAATAAATATTTTTAATAAAAACAGAATCTTATTATTGGCGCTTGGGCTTAGAGCCCACTCGCTGCGTAATAAGGGGTTTTTAATATATTGTTTTCAAAAAATTTTCTTTGACTAAATTTAAAGTACAAAGATGTAGTTTTTTTTTTTGTCCATAAAACACTTTAAACTGTAAAATTAAAACCCCATCAACATCACTGATAAAAATACCGCATGTTATTGTTATTAAATAATTCAATCTCTCACGCATTCTCGCTCTAAAAATACAAAATACACAAAAATTTAATTGCACTTGTTTTGTTACATTCTCATTGCATCTGGCAATACCACAGCCCGACACTTTTTATTTTATTAGTTTTCATTTTTGCAAAAAATAAACAATATTTACTATTTTATATAGTCAAACAAGGTTAAGTGTACAATTTAAGGAAAATAATTTTGAAACAAAAAATAACCTTAACCCCTTAATTAAAACGCAATTAATTGTTGCAAAAACACAACAAAATATTTTAAGCTTCAAACGAAATGTTTTTATTTTACCGTTTTACTTAAATTGTTTTGCTACACACTCATACTAAAAATAATAAACAATATATTACAACTTGCATTGCCCATGCTCTGTGAAACAGATGTTATATTTAAATCAAAACCTTTATTTTGCTCTCCTGCTGATATAGTGTCAGTGTTGTCAATATAGTGAATGTAGATAAACTGTAAAAAAACTATTTAACTAATGATAAACCAAATATATAACGATATATTAGGGAAATGGGAGCTAGAATTACATGAAACTATGTCCGAAATTGGCGAATTAAGCTGGATTTTCGTGATTTTCATAGCTACTTCGCATTCTAGGATTAAATTAATTTTTTTTGTAAAAAAAAACTGTTTTTTCATCATTAAAAATGGGTATACAACATAAAATAAGTATGAATGTATACATGTATAGTCGGGCGTAGCCGACCAGTCAGTATACATGTTAAAAATAAAGTTTTTAACTTTATTTCGGAATAATTTTACTTTTTTTTTTGCAAAAAAAAGAGATTTTTTAGAAGGGGGCTCAAAGGGGAGTAGGGAAAAATATGGCCCTAACCATATAATTGCTGGAAGGGGGAGTTAAGTCTACTTCAATATTATTTATGTAGAATTTAAAAGCATTATTCGTCTTTGTAAGTGAATTTTGATCTTTAAGTCATTTTCTGAAGGGGAGTTTGTATGGGGTCAAATGAAGCCCGATTATCATAAAAATCTATGGTGTTATTAAAAGATATATAAAACTAAGTTTTGTCGACTTTTGTTGACATAATAGATCATTTAAATTATATATAAGCCCAAAGGCTCTATTTGGGAGGTATTGTTGTATGGGGGCTAGTCTAAATAATGGACAGATTTTAACCGATTTTTTTTCAATAGGCTTCGTCATTGGGTCAAAAGAAGCGTGTGTGCCAAATTTCATTCCAATTATCTTGAAAATTGCGGCCTGTACCTTGCGCACAAGGTTTACATGGACAGCCTGCCAGACGGACGAACGGACATAGCTTAATCGACTCAGAAAATGATTCTAAGCCGATTGGTATACTTTAAGGTGGGCACATGACGAATATTTTTGTTTGTTACAAACATCTGCACATGTCTGGAATAGGTAATAGGCTACTTTTTATTTTTAAATTTCAAATGGGCGATGAGCCACGCTCACATTAAGAAAATATAAAATTCGCATATTTGAGATAATATAACAGTTAGAGTCCTCAAATTTTGTCGGAGCCACTTTAGTGTCAAAACGATTATTTGGGATAAAAAGTGGGCGGACTAGCGTTAGGGTGCGTGGCACCGCCCATATAAATTAAATACAAAAATTCTTTTATCGTGGACTCTATTACAGCTAAAATCTTAAAATTTTGCATGAATAACTTCAGCATCCATGTAAATATTTTGGGTAATAAATTGGCGGACTACCCATGAGGGGAGCGGCACCTCCCATATAAAATAAAAAAATGTTTATTTGAGTTAATATAACAGTTAGAGTCCTCAAATTTTGACGGAGCCACTTTAGTGTCAATATTATTTGGGATAAAAAGTGGGCGGACTAGCGTTAGGAGGCGTGGCACCGCCCATATAAATTAAATACAAAAATTCGCTTATCTTGGAAACTATTACAGTCAGAAACTTAAAATTTTCCATGAATAACTTTAACATCCATGTAAACATTTTAAGTAATAAATTGACGGACTACCCATGAGGGGTGCGGCGCCTCTCATATTAATTAAATAAACAATTTGTTTATATTGAAATAATATAACGGCCGGGATTTAATATCAATTAAATACAAAATTTCGTATATCTTGAAAACTGTGAGATAATTCAAATTTTTCATAGATATGTAGATAGAAATCGGCGAACTTGGAATAATTTGCTTGGTATTTCTCATATGTAACATATTGTTAATCTGGAAAACTATTGTGGTTGGAATTTTCAAAATCGTTAAGTGAGTTTTTTATTTATACTAGAGGGTAAAAAATATTGTATATCCCAAGGCATTAGAATAAGAATTATTCTTTAAGACTAAAGGTATATATTAAATTTTAGCAAGTAAGAAGTAAATATAACATTAATGTATTATTTCAGAATTTAAATGAAATATATTGTCATCAAGAGAAATTATAATAAACCTTTAAGCAAGATTAAAGTTTGTGTAAAAGTTTCTTATGGCTCGCATAAAACTTATGTGTGTCGAATTCCGTCACTACATTCATATTTTTAATCCAGTAATTAGCGTTTTAGTAATTTTCAGAAGGATACCTTATATAGTGGTCATATATGGACCGATCCTAAAAAATTGAATCGGCCCATATATGAATTTCTTTGCTAGACATGAATTTTCAGTCCAGTAATGAATGATAAAATAATTTTTGAAGGGAACCTCATATGGGTGATAGGGTCAATTATGGACTGATCGACATAAAAGTTGGTAGAGAGATTTTTGCTCGTGAGAACTTAATTAAGTTAAATTTTATTGATATATTCGTATTTTTAGCCAGTAATGAGCGTTATAGTAATTTTCAGATGTTTTGTCATGTAAGAAAGTTTCTTATACCGAATTTCATTGCTATCTAGAATTTTTAGGTCAGTAATGAGTGTTATAGTCATTTTTTGAAGGGGACATTATATGGGAAGTAGCGCAAATTATGGACAGATACATAAAAAAATTTTTAGAAATATTCGGCTCATATGAAACACATTTCACGGCGAATTTCACCGTTATACTTGTACTTCTTAAACAGTTATGACCGTCAAAGCTGTTTTTTGGAGATTCACTTGTATGGAGGCTATCCGAAAATGTGGGCCGATATTCCCATTTTCTATACCAAACAAACCTTATAAATAGAGAATATTTATGCAAAATTTTAATTGTCTAGCTCTTTCTGTGTGGTCCCTATCGTGATATAAACAGACAGACGGACGGAAGGACATGTCTACACCATTTTCATTAGTAATTCAGAAAAACTCAATTGTAAATGAGATTTTCCATTTGAAATTTTTTCAACCTCAAATTAAAATTAATTATATTATTATAAATTTTTTGCATTTTTCTTAATTTCAAATGAAAAATCTAATTTTCAACTGGAATTTTCTGAATTTCCAACAAAAAATCTCATGAACTTCAAATAAAAAATGACATTTTCAATTTAAATATTCTGAATTTTAAATAAAAAATCTCATATTAAATTGATATTTTCTCATTTTAAATTAAAAAATTCTCATTTATACATGAGTACATGATCTTTTATTGTCCCAAGGTCGAAGCCTATTGAAAATGGTTTATTTCACCTAGCCCCCATACAACTGTATCCCCTGAATAGGGCTTTTAAGTTCATAATTATGTTTTATATACTCATATCTCGACAAACCAAGTTCTATACTAGACTTGATGACCCTAGCCCCTATGAAAAGACCCCATCGAACTTCACTTAAAAGCCCACAATTTTATTCAACAATAAACGGCTTCGCCCGACTATAATTTCTTACTTGTTTTCAATTGAAAAAGGTTTAAATATTTCGATGTGTTACAAACGAAAATAAAAAGTATATACATACATATACTTATACATATATATACGGAATAAAATCGCATATTCGTTTTTTGGAGCACTCTAATGTCGAGCCATGCCTAAATTAAATTTAGTATAATATATATCAAATTTTTAAAGACATACAGTGTGTGACAAAACTATAGAAACTTTTTCTAAATTTTCACAAACGGACTCAAAACCCAAAAATTTAATAGAAAATTTAATTTTTTTAGAATTTTATTTGTATATTTCCTTATGTGTCCAAATTAATAACACTTCATGAATATGATTAATTTAATTTAAAAAAAGTAAAACAAGATTAAAGTATTTGGTTTTTTGGTCAGAATATAGTTCCGTAACTTTTACTTTGTATGACTGCATGAAATCGGAGATGAATTGAAACAATAATTGGATAATAAAAATCATTTGAAAAATTTAGCTATTCCCTTATAACCGCATCCTAAAAATCGTCCTTCCAATTAGACCTGAAAGGACAATTTTTGAGTCCATATCTTGGAGCTACTGTTTCCATTGATTTTCTCTGTGGCCTATGGTGAATAGGCAGGCCACTTTAATTCAGGTATAATTTTCGAGTCTAGCCACTCGATTGAAAATCTAAAGTTGGTTTTTAGGGTCATTAACGTTTTTAAATCTGCAAACTACGGGCCTAGTTTCCACACGGGAGGAATACTTCATGTTTTTTAATGGATTTCTACGTTAAACCATATATAGTATCTTTTTATAATTGAATTCGACCAATACCTTGCCCTAAAAATAGTTCTATACCATAATTTGGACACCGATAAACTTAATATTCTTTGGGTTCAGTATCTTTCCCCTTTGGACGCTTTACAAATGTCCTAAAACTAAATGTTCCAACTAAATTTGGACACGTCCATAAAAAGGATATTTTTCATATTAATTCGACCTGTTTATATTATCTTTTGCAATGAGTAGGCGAATAGAACGATTCTTTCCAAAACAAAGACGATTTCCCGCAGGATAGTCTATTTTTCCATGTGATTAACAATTCCGAACTTTTTATTAATAACTATCCTAGAGGAGTACTTTTTTGGAACTTTTCGAATTCTATTGCCATCAAATTATTTTGTATTAGAGCAGTTCTATGAGCTCTTCAACTTATATGTTTTCACTGAATCTTTTTTATCAAATTTTTTTACTACTTTTGAAAAAGTTTTTAATTTATACATTAAATATTAATCACAGATCAACAAATATTTGCTGAAATATTAAAAGAAATATTAAAATCGATTCTTATTTTGCTTTCTAAATCGGAAATCTAGCCATTTTAATTAATGAAATAAAAAATTAATTTTGCAAAAAATTTTTAAACAATTTCAAAATTATCAATATGAAGAATATCTTAAAATAACAGTAAACAAGAATGCTTTTTACACAGTTAATTTTCATGTTTTTAGTAAGTCTTCTTTTCTGTAATAGTTCAAAAGTTTCTAATGTTTTGTCAGTAGCTGATTTTAATTAATTATGTTTTTTTTTGTTAATTTTGTTAAATACATGTATATTAATAAAAATGAATAATAATTATTATTAATATATCAAGAAGAAGTTTAGAATTTAACCTTTTCTGAAATATTTGAAAAAGTTTCCATTGTTTTGTCAACCACTGTATATTTTTCAAATAAAAAAAAAATAAAATTAAAAAATCACATGTATAATGTTTAAGTACTACTGCATCTTTTCATAAATACGATTACATATATTTTGTTTGTTTTGTATTAATATTTATTAAGTATACAAACGCACATAAAAACATAGATATTTTTGTATAGATATAAGTATAAAAGCTAAAACTACACTTAAAACACACATACAAAACCAACCTAAATTTTCTTATATTTATAAAAAAGGTCCTAGTACATAAATGCAAACATATGTATGTATGTATAAATATGTAAAATACTTGAGGATATAATATGACTATATACATGCATACATTGTATGTGAATTCGAGTACATGTGCACTTACATTAGATACAAACGTACATATCTATAGGTAAATAATAACAAATAAATATCATATGATTATATAACGCATGTGTATGAGATCCTAAGATTTAACTTATGAATGAAATCAGCTGTAAGACAAAAGAAATACGTGTTGCACGTGCCACATGCAATACGACGATTGTTTATGTCCAAACACTTGTTGAATTTACGACAAAAAGTTTGATGGTAGTGTTGATGATGATGCTGATTTATATGGGGAATGAGAAAATGTGGATGATGTTAACTGTGTTCGTAACTAGTAACATCATCATTAAGTGTTTAACTTTATAACGTCATGGCGCCTTCATCCACGATGCTGATTGCTGCTACTGTAATGTTACTGTTATCTTTAGCATTTTCCTCATTAGGTACTTCTTTGGGTGGTATGTAAAACCACCAGGCCGCAAAGAAAAACACCACCGAACACAATTTTCCTGTTAAAGCCAGAATCCACATGTATCTGTAAAATGTTATAAACACAAACAATGTTAAATTTAAAAACATTTTATTAGCATAAGAATAAAAGGATCATATAGTTTTGAGCAAGTTTTTAGTGTTATCAGTAACACAGGTTAATAATTGTTTAACCTAGAAGTCAAAGTATAGAGCTTCGAAAATATTGAGCAGCACTGACTTCTTTTTTGGAATCTATTAATGTTTAAACTTTGGACTAATTTAAGAAGCAATATCTTGCAACTGACATAAGTAATTTGAACACTTTATGTGATGGAGAAATTCAGAGGTCTGATTTGAATTCAATCCATTAAAAAAACTATACTTTACCCTTTGAATTTCGACTTATTTTAGCCTGTGTAAATAATTACTTTTTTCTTTAGTAGTTAGGATTTAGGCTGATATTCATTTAATTCTCACTAACTAAAGAAATTTTATTGAAGTTTAGAAAATTTCTTATAATCATCATATATGAGCCATATCGCAAGATAAGTCATTATCATTTCTTGTAAAGAATATTTATTTCAGGCTGGGTAATATGAAAACAAATATAATCGAATATACCGCTGATGTTGTGCTCTTTTTCGAAAGTAAACTCCTCCTACAAGAAAAATTATAAAGTTTGTCATTGACGAATTAATAAAATCCTGTTTTCGGGAACATTTTTCAATCATGGTCTTTAAATAATCAGACATAACATCGTTTCCAAGAAGAATGGATCTAATTTCGACAAAAAATATATATAACAGAGGAAGTGTTCTAGTGTTTCACTGTCTTCACCTCATGATCTACATTCGCTAGAATCCGTTTCCCCAATTTGTATAGTTATGATCGTAATCCTGTATGTCCATTCGAAAAGCATTCTAACATCGGACTTACTAATTCTAAAAATGCAACTTGTTCTGTTAATTTCGACGGATCTTTATGGCCGGATGAATCTTTCAGTCATAATATTGGGCTCTAAACTGTAAGGTGATCTTTATGGATATAATATTTTTATGATCGATGTTTCAATTGTGTTAAGGATGCGTTGAAAACTAAAACAACTTAATATCACTGACTTAAACACCCCGGACCAGCCTGGAGACATTTTTGAATGTGTTCTACAAACTCGGAAAATTACATTTAGTGCTGTTGACGGACTCTATACTAGATCAAGCTATGAAGAGTTATAAATATACCACAAGTTTGGATAGGAACTTCAAAATCAGGATATTAGCAAGAAAAGACTGGGCTGAAAACACTTTAATTCCTCTACTCTGATGATTTAACACGTATTCGAAAACTGACACGTGAATTCATTTCAAAGATCTAACATTTTCTAACGAAATTTATTATATATTTACCTGCTCATATTCGAATTTTCATAGACAAGACAAGCTCCAGCTTCCTCATCACATGTTTCTTGCCACAGTATGCAAGTCTCATCAATTAAAGCTCCAAAGATCATGGGTGCCGGAATTGTACCCAATAGTCTAACTTTTATCCACTGTATACCCAAAGCAAACGAACGTTGATCATCGTATACACATCTGCAAATGAGAAATTCCTTTCCTACTATATCAAATTTTACATTATTTTAGTAAACTAGTACTTTACTCACCTCAAAGTGGCTGACAGAGCAGGCATAGTGGCCAAAAATGTAAATAACATCAACATGAAACATAATGCTACAAAATATGGTAGATATTGACAAGATGAAGAACACATTTTATTTGTGGCATCATAATCCAAATTCCCAGTAATTGTTAAATTAGCAATTGTTCGAGAAATACATTCACAATCTCTAAACGATTTACTTTCATTATTCAAAGACTCAAAAGCACAGCCGGCAAAACAAGGGTTATAATACATAATATTATTGCTGCCACATATAGGATCATAAGCTAATTTGCTACATGAACAATTCGTATTACAATTTGCTTCCAAGTTAATAGGCATCGATATAATTGAACCAGACTTTAGTATACCACTATCATAGGGTGTTGTTACACCGGCAAATTTAAGATTTGGACAAGACAACAGGAAACAACTAGTGAAGGCAGTGGCTATTATTGTTACTGTAAGACACATTTTTATAATACCGCTGCAATTGAGGTTAAACTTTTTGACTAGATAGCCACCCAAAAATGTACCGCCTCCTCCTGCCGGTACTGTTATTAAACCCATAAGCAATGCAGACCATACTGGTGAAATACTAAATTGATTTTCTATTTGTTTAGGTAGAAAAGCAGCAAATCCAGCTATTATCATACCCTCGGAAGCCCCAGCTAAATTCAAAAAGACAAACGTTGGATTTTTCAACAGAGACACCAAAGCCATGGGCAACTCGCGTAGCTTTGTGAAATTTGCAGATTCTTCGGCTTTTTTATTAGAATTATAGGCTTCGGAGATTTTTTCCTGTTGTAACTTCTCGGACCCAGGCAATGATCGGGGATATCCAAAGATTGGTATGGATAAGAGAAAACAAACAAAGGCAGCTACCACAAAACCAATCCACCAAGCTCCAATCCATACTTTACTGGCGCTGGTCAAGCTTAATCTGCAAAGAAAAATAACATTTAATAAGCATAGAATTACAGTATTTATAATGGGTCTAATTCATAATAGTTTAGGTTACATGGAAAACTTCTAACTAAGCAAATTAGATTTAATATTGAGATATATCTTGAATAAGGCTTGTACCATGCAGCTATCATATAGAAGGTAACTCTTACATGATTGGTAAACATACACCCAGCAACGACTTTCTCGGATAGACCAAAATTATTAATATTCCTATTGCGATAAGGCAAGACCTTAACCAGGAGGTTAACACTACGATGTTTCGCCTCAAAGCATTATGTGTTTTTCATACCTACTTCACATTCTAAGCATCAAGTTACATGCGTCTCTTATTAAGCGTCAATTTTAATACCCTAAATCAATTTAGTGGGGAGGGTATATTAGGTTTGTTCTGATATTTGTAAATCACAATAATATTGGTCCTTAAAGTATACCAATCGGCTCAGATTAATTTTCTATGTCCGTCCTTCCATTTAAACTACAGGTCGCAATTTTGAAGATAATTCAATGAAATTTGGTACATGCCTATTAAAAATGGTTAAGATCGGTCCATTATTTCACTTAGCCCCCATACAACTGAACCCCGGAATAGTGCTTGTAAACCTTGTAAACAAACTACAGGTCGCAATTTTGGTGATAATTCAAAGAAATTTAGCACATGATCTTTTATGGTAGACGAAGTCTAATTAAAATTGTTAACATCGGTCCATTTTTTCCCCTAGCCCCCATACAACCGAGCACGACGAATAGGGCTCGGTTGTATGCAACGACAAAAAGTTGCAAAACCAAGTTCTATACTAGGATTGATGACCCTCATGAACTTTATAATTATAGGGCCTCATTTGACTCTAGACCCTATAAAAAGCCTCCTTCAAAATTTGACTTAAATGTATACAGTTTTATTTAACAATAAATGGCTTAAGTTTATCTGAGGCAAGGTACAATTTAACTTAAATGTTTTATTATGAAAACTAATTCACATTTTACTTTTTGTAACAAGTGTAGGGTATTATGTAGTCGGCCTCGCCCGACTATAATTTCTTACTTGTTTTTATTTCAAAAGAAGACTTGGCATTTTTTTGCAGCTTTTACTGTTTATACCCTACACCACTATAGTGGGGAGGATATTATGCGTTTGTGCTGAAGTTTGTAACACCCAAAAATATTGGTCCTAGACCCACCTTAAAGTATACCAATCGGCTCAGAATCACTTTCTGAGTCGATTTAGGTCAAAATTAACTTATAATTACTAATAAAACGATCAAAATCTACATAAATGACTTTGAAGTAGACGTAAATTCATCTACCAAAATTTATAAGGATAGGCCCATATTTACCCCTTCTCCCCTATGAGCCCTTTTGAAGAAAATCTCTTTTTTGTCAACAATAAGTAAACAATTTAACAATAAAACAAATTAAATGCTTTATATAAAAAAAATCCACAATTTTAACATACTGACTGGTGTAGGGTATCATATGGTCCGCAATGTCCTACTATAAAATCATACTTGTTTTTATCATTAAACTTATTTAATATAAAATATCAAAATCAGCTGATATGTTAATGCGCCGCTTGGGACGCTTAAAAAATTAGAAAGTCTACTGTCTACTTTAAGTATTCTACGCTTTTGTACTTGTAACTTTCAACATACAAATACATTGATGCTACTTTTTTGGCAAACGGGTATAATGCCTCCAGCTTTATTATTACTGATATTCTGCAAGTGGCAATAGTGGTTCTGCTGTCTCCCATTCAGCAACCATGTGCTATATCAAGCCCCAAACTGCAAAGTTGTCTCTCAAAACAGGCAATTTATCAACATATTTTTTCGCATATTTCATTAGGACTCCATTAGAACTAACGTATTAGTTCGTCAAAGCTGTGTCCCCTTCTATTTTTTAATATGACTCCAGCTGTTTTATTGAGCCTTTCTATGTCTGGTCAGTATGACTTCAATCCCATCAATTCTCAATCATTGAAGCTGGCTTACAAATTAAAAGATTGAGCACAACAAGCTTTTGGAGATCACAAAATATTCTGATAAATATCTAACTGAAACTTTTCAACTCCTATCATAAACATAAAACATATTCCGTAGAGAGATGAGCGAATCACTGTCTGAAATCTGGAGCTATAAAACGCAATTTTGGTTTGCATTTTGAAAAGCTAAATAATGTTCTGAGAAGTCAAATTCAACCTCCAATGCTATTGAAGAACTACATATAATTACAGATGACAGATACAGAAAACAAGATTCATTACTTTTCGAGTTACCTGGATATTGTGATAAGTCAAACACATGACCACATGGTTAAATATATAGGGTACATGGTAGCAATTCGGATACGTCAGATCAGTACGAAAACCAAGTTCGAAGTGTTTACTCCGTAGATTACTTGGGACAGTATAGTAGCGACTGACCCCATCTCCGCATTACTTAGAGTCAACAAGGTAGTTAAGACATTAGTGTTATATATGTTATTTTAATTTTCCCTGTCTAACTGCTAGGAAACGCCTTACAAATACAAACAAATCCTTGTAAAATGGTATATGAACGTACATACATACATTTACAAAAAATTTCATCATTTCTAACTCACAAATCAAAAGATATAATTTAAAATACGATTTCATATGATTCGCATTACTTGGTTACCAAAAACAAATAAAGAAATAAATAAATATTCGTAAATTAAGTACATAAGGGATGATCATCACGCTCGCCAGGATAATGGTTTCAATATTGTTTCATTCATTCATTTGTTTTTTTTGCCGCTTCAGTGTATTGTTTTACTTTTTAAACTCTGTCAACACGTAATGTGTAACGTATTTAGTCGTCAGTGTTAAGCACGAGTAAAAGTTTGTTTTATTAGTCCCCAGACACTTTAGTCTTCTTTTATGCAGTTGGAACAATTTGTGCGAAAGTGATTTACTACTGACTTAACGCGGTTTACATAAAAATATAAGTATTTATGGTTGCTTATTGTTCATTTGTCGCTTTTTTCAGGTTGTTTAGTAACACCATTCCAAGTTCCTACAGTTGGAGGTGTACCATGTGCTTTTTTGGAAAAGAAAAATATAAATAATTATCTTTTACTTATAGTCAGCCTAAGCTAAAGGGAGGATATGCCAAGTTCCTTTAAGAAAATACACGTAATCAAAAACCTAAAAGTTTATTAAATAGCTAAATGTAAAAGAATGTTGTCATTGGCAAAAAACGAAATTTTACCAAATTAATTATATAAAACTTTAATTCTTTCCATTTACTTATTCCTTCCGCAAATCTTAAGGATACATATCACGTTCTCGTAGTGTTTTATTTAGATATTTATTTTTGTTTCATGACATTAACTTCATGTATGATAGTCATGTAGAATGTGAACATGTCTTTTACATGGATGTTGAATTTTTCTACGTACGTAGTAAGTGTTACATGTAAATATTTGTAAAGGTACATAAATAGTATTTTCAAATACGATGATTTGATTTATGATAGCTTTTCTTTGGCAATCATAATCACAGTGTTTCATTATGTTTCTTTGTCAGATGGGATTTAAGGACATGGAAGATATTTTAACACTGATATAAATATATTTAAACCAGCAAAGTATTGTTGTCATACCCGAACATATGACACCCATATGCACAGTATCGATTTCATTGTTTTAATTTCTATTTATTTGTTATATGTTGATATTGATCAGAAAAGCACTCAAATATTCGTTTATACACATACAAATTTATGACTTTATGTTAATATAACACCGATATTCAGAGACATACTAATATTTAGGGACATTTATGAGCCTTAAAAGCATATCGGATAGGTATTTTGTATTATTAGTCCAATTTCGTCTACAATGACGGACGAAGGATGAACGTGCGGACATGGTTAAATGCCTTAGGTATGACATATATTTTTATAATTATGATAATTATGAATGTTTAAAATCGTTTAAAATCGAATAAGATAAACGAAGTTCAGGATTGGATAATTTCCGAAGAGATTTCATTTTTAGACCATTAGTATATTAGATTCAACATACTAGAGTCAACACCAAAGCCTCGATCATATTTAAAAGATATAGACGATAAAGATATAGATGATAAAGCAAAAAAGTTCACAAGTTTGTTAAATCTTTCAAGCACAGCTGTCTTCTGCAGCAGCCGAGATCTGGCCAGGAGAAAGCCCGAGTTAGAGTTGAGATCCGGAGCTTTGGGAAAACTCTTCGCAAAAAAAAATACACCATTGTACTGGAATAAGTATATTAGTCAAATATAATATATATGAATATAAGAAAATCGTACGAATAGACTACTGGAGACTACGTAAAAGAGATATTGAAGATAAAAAATCCTCACCTGTTATATCAAGTATTCTAGATGAACCGATAATAGGGAAAGAAGGCATGGTTAAGGGGATAGCTAAGATTTTTACACTCCAAAAAGCTGCCACACCCGATGGTATTTTCCCAGCAATTTTTCAGATGAAGGCGGGATGGGGTTTCATACATTTCTTATCTGGGTAACCATGATGAATAGAATACTAAGAACTTAAACTAGCAAGAACTTAGACCTGTTGTCTGAAAACGACCATGAGCTAGAATCAACCGAGAGACCTTAATGTTAATGTTATCACAAGAAAGACAAATGTCTCTAAGTGCATATATTGAATACTTTTTCCTGGAAAGAAACAAGTTCTGTAATCTTTGACCGCAAATTAAAATTGAGGCAGCACTGAATTAGACCTACTACGACAACTAAGGCTCTGGAAACGATGCAAGATATTTCACCTATTAAAACATATAAGATATGAGAGAGCACTTGCAGCCGAACGGTTCATAACTTTAGGCAAACTGACCAAAAGCGGCTATAGGATACGTCATCAATACTGAACACATGGGAAATCTTTAACCAACATAGGCTAAAGACAAAATATTCAGACGCAGAAAATTTTGGGAACTAGGAAACACTGATCCCAGATAAAAGTTATGGTCTGGCGAATCATAAGAGCAAATACCCGTAGGAATTGGATGATACATGGATGGCACTCAATAGAAAGACAAAGCGGCAATACTAGCATCCAATCCGACCAATAGCGGAATGAGCAAATTACATTAGAATAAATGTGGGGCCAACTGTGACTTCTGTCTGTAAATATGTAAATTTACAGACAGAAGTGGCGATAAGACCGTAATAGATTTTAAGAAAACTGTAATCAAAGGTTTACATCGTATGAAATCCAGCTCACTCGGGAGTAGTCGGCAACGAAAAAGCTACTAGTACGAGCTTTAAAGAGAAAGGAGTTTGAGGTAGTTAACATGACGAACACAAAATCATTCCACGCAAAGAAGGCTTAATTAATAATATGAGTACGAGAATCCCATAAGGTCTCTTGAAATAATGCAATGATGGGCAGAATCAGAAAGGTCCTAAGAGGTTTTCCTGATGAGAGAAAGACGAAAAATCTCCTCAAAATAAGCAAGTCTGTTGGTATGTATTCTGAGGGGACACACAGGATTACGAGCACAAATTTACCGGTAGTATTGATAATTATAAAATATTTCATTCAAATCTCATTCATACTGACATTTGAATTATTAAAAAAAATCTATGGTTAGACCTGGTTCACATTAGGAAAATTTTTTGGGAAACTTTTGATTTTTGTGTGTGAGAGAAATAATAATAAATATCAATAATCTCTTTCTCTCATACACAAAATCAAAAGTTTCTCAACAAAAGTTTCACATTGTGAACCAGGTCTTAATTGTTAGAATGCCATAGAAAATACCTTTAAATAAAAGTCAAAATTTTAACAAATTCTTTAATTTTACATTTATTTAACATCTATACTTACTCTGCAACATCGACTTGCAAAAAATCGGTATAAATCAGCAACAATTGTCCACCAAGAACATAACCAATAGCTGGACCAATCATTGTCATTGTGTAATATGTACCTGAAAAACAATTTAAATGAAATAAGAACACAATAATTAGTTAGTTTCATATTTCAATGAAATTTTCTTCTAGAGTAAATAGAATCGCCCCATATATTTCTTAAAAAATTCCAATTAAATTGAATAGCTAATAAAAACAACAATTATTAACAAGATATAAGGAAATATAATACAAACAAAATGGAACAAGGATATATGTAAGTATTTATGTAATCGTATGTAAAATGAGTACGTGTTCCTAAAGATACTCAAACATTACAAATTCAATATGTATCAATTGACAAATACTTTTATTGTACATCTTCTGCCCTTATAATTATTTCCACTCCTTCTCATCCTCCTCCTTCATTTTTCTTTTATAGAAAAGGGGATTTCTTTTTGGTAAAAACAAATTATTTTTTTTCTTTTGCAGTTATTGTTGTTGCTGTTTTTGTGTAAATTTTCGTCTGGAATTGCTTTTGAGGTCTAAGATTATCTTAACTAGAAACCAATAAATTTTATAATATTTTTATTGTGTTTACTCGTATTTATTCGCACAACGTTTTAAATACACAGACGAAATAGACAAAACAACAGATCAAATACTATTTACTGATAGAACAACTTAATAAAAAACTTAACCAAAGGAAAACAAATTTAAAGGATATCAATACTCTATCATGCAACTACCATGGAAATTCTATTCATTTATTTAGTTGTGTAGATGAAAGTATTGTATGATGACGATATTGTCGTTTGGTTGATATCTGATGTGATGATGCATAGGAAATTCATATGGAAGTAGATACAAGTAATATGTGTTCTTTAAACGCATATTTTTTGTATTTAAATAATAAAGTTTACAGTCTATTCCATAATTAATAACTCTATATTAGGAAATAGTAATTTTATGTCTAGATTAAACTAAATATTAAGCGAAATCAAATTTTGGAAGAAACTTAATACATACATATGTTAATATACTTTTTGATTATTTTGCATGGTTTCTTTTCGGAACCGAGTGACAAACATATAACAATTTTGGAGTAGAAATATAAACTTGGAAGGCAGAAGAGAAAATGCAAAATAAATGGAAAAAGGTTGCGGATTTGTAGCCATTTTATTATTATGTTTTTGTATTTTTAAATTTACATTCTCTTCTTCTTTTTTAACATTCACAGGAAGATATTAAACACATGATTTCTGTTAGTAGAAAATACGAATGTCATGGCAACTCTAAATGTTATAGAGAGAAGATTCGTAAACATTGGCTTTATAAATAATCTGGACTTCTTTTAACAAAATGTGTAATATCAAACTACTATAGGGAGTTAAGCTAACATACTGCTAAAGCTCTGAAAACATTGCTACCAGTTTCCTCATTAAAACATATATAAGACATACATACTGCTTGGGTAAAAGTGGGACCAGAACGTCAACTAATGCACTGGGAGAGTTGCTAAACATTCCACCCATTTAATCATACATATATAAGATATGAGGCGGCGCTTATAGCCGAATGCTTCTTAACTTTAGGCGAATTGAACAAAAGCGGTTAGACCTGGTCTGCACTGGGAAACTTTTGTTGAGAAATTTATTCTTAATTTTCTTTTGAAGTTTCCTTAATGTCTACACATAGAAACTTTTGTTTTAGAAACTCCGTATTAATTACATTGATTTGTTGTTGTACGAATAAGAAGAATAAAAAAACAAAATAAGTTTCCGAGTACGGGAAACTCCGTACCGCAAGAAAGATGAATGATATTCATTCACTTTCTCTCTCAAGCAAAATCAAAAGTTTCCTAGTCTGGACCAGCAGTTATAGGACGCGATATCAATGTATAATGGACACATTGAAAGGCTATACTCAAACATCGGTTGTGGCCGACCGCATACCAAGCATGCGGTATGTTGGAAACTTTGATACACAGATCGCAAATAGTCTAATGGTACATTTAAGCTAACACCCGTAACAATAAAATGTTCCTAAACGGGCCTGGGGTTCTACATTGAAGTTTCATAAACAGATATGAACCGTGTAAGTAACTACAACACTAGCATTTAGACAAAAGTCCATTAACCATTATAATGTGATAATAGATAATCTGAGACCATGTTAGACTGTACCTCCCAGAGGTAAGTTTATCTTTCAGTTAAAAATATGAATAAAAGAGCCTAATAGGGAAGGGTATTCCAGATAGTTAACGACGCAATGTGGACTGAATTAAACTGTGAGTGTGAGTTAAACATCCAATTAAGTTATACTAAATTGGATGTAGTGTATGTGAAGAGGACAATGAAATTATGGAGTACTTTTTTTATCATTGACAGGCTTTCGTCAAAATTAGATCCAAATATCATGGGAGCTATATTGTTATATAACATTCCTCACGAAAACTGTTTGAACAATTCTTAGGACGGGAATATGAGCTTCTGCAGGTTTCCTAAAATATTTTTTATCCTTAATCTTTAGAAAACTTTTCCTCTACATAAGCAGTTAATATTTCAATGTAAAAATATTTAAAACCTGTTCCATTTTCTTTTACAAATTACTGTATCCAAAACATTTACACTCGTATTGTGCAACATACACCAAAAATGCTGATTGTATTTGAATTCCTAAGAAATTTCCTGAATAAGCATTTTACAGTAAAACACCCGGTTTAATAAGCTTCAAATGATTTAGTTGCGTAGTGACGAACAAAAACTTCTTCCACTCACACAACTCGGCATCATACGCTAATCGGTCTTTTATTTTTGCTGAATACAATTTCTTTAAACTGGGTCATACAAAAAAATTACACCAAAACGCTTTGATAAGCGTGACATTTATTGGAAAGAGAGAGAGAGGCGGTTGTTTGCATTTGAGACGGTCGCCAAAAAAAGCATTCTTCATCAAAAACAAAAAGCACCAAGATAAATATCACTCCCACTTTTTAAATTGGGTATATAATATGTTCAACTGTTTGTGTTAGAGTCTGGAAAAAGGAATTATTTGCCAAACGGTAAATAAATATTATATCCTTTGTAGTTATGTGTTTACAAGCACAAGAATACATTCATACATACATGTAATCATACTTATGTTTGCTAAAGTGAATGAATGAATGAAGTTTGCAATTGTAATTTACTATGCAGACTTTCTACACACTTTCGTTAAGAAACAAAAAGACAATAAATTCTCATCTTTAGATGATCAAAAATATTCGTTCGTCGAAGAAAAACATATTTACTTTTATTTCACTTTTATGATAAATATGTATAAAAAAAACCCTGATACAATAAAAACTTACAAATAGATATTTATGCATCACTTGATAGTTCTATTATTTACCGCACAAGTATCGAAGTATGAAACTTTAAAAGAATTGGTTAATTATTAAGTAGAATGAAAAATTGTAAGAATTATTGTTAAAGTAAAAATCTTAATCTTTTCAGCTCAAAACGCTTTCAAATAGTCAACATGCCTTCTTTTAGCGACGATCTATAGAGACAGCTCTACATCAAGTTGCCAGAGTTATAGTAAGATCCCTCGAATTTAAACATAGAAGGTACCTTCTTAGACATAGAAGATGCTTTCAATAACGTTAATACTTCTGCAATTCAACAAGCTCTTGCTAATCTAGATGTTGAAGAGTATATAAACAACTGGTTAGTAACTATGCTGAAATTCAGAATAGTTAATATACCCTTATCGAACAATACCAAATATCTTGGAATTATTCTAGACTCCAAATTATCATGGAAACGAATCCTGTCGTAATGAAATAGGAACTTAGTCCCTACAAATTTAAATGAATAGACAGAGCTATAGTATGTCCTATTGTTATATATGGATCTCTTATATGATGGACTTTAACTAAGAAGAAATATGATGTAGATCAGCTATACTAAGTTCAGGGATCAACATGCATTCGGATAACAGCTGCTCTAATAACTAGTCCTTTGAACACTATATTGCATATAGATCTTCATATCATGGTCATATCTGCTTGCAGCGAAGCTTAACACATCTGGAAATTGGAAATCAATGAACATATAGACATGCTAAGATTTTAAGCCATTTACCTTCAACCTTGAACCAACTATCCGATTATATTACCCCACACACGCACTTCTCTCACTAAATTCTTATACCAACACCGTTAGGTTTTACCAAGAGTAGTATCCTCAGATTTTATTTTCAAAAGGCTGAAAATGGATGGAATATTCTAGACAATAAGAAACGCACAAGTCACTTTATAAACCGCAGTAGACTGTCGTAGTTGCAAAGACATGGAAAAGCAAGAAACAGTCTTTCATATCCTCTGCGAATGCCTTGCTCTATTCGTGAAAAGAAACCGTTTTCTTGGCAGCTATTTCATATATAACCTTGATGAGATACCTGCTTAACTTATACTCTACGGCCCTTCAACTTAATAGGGTGTAAAACTTTTGGTTGCTTCCATAACGATGCCAGTTGTAATGACTATCTCTGTCAGAACTTCCTTTTCTACCAACCAAATATCGATCCATTGGAAAATAAGTGTCAAAGAGGTTTCGTTGTCTCCCATATTTACTCTATTTGCCAATTCACAAATGATTTTTCAATAGACTACTTTGCTTTTTCAAACAATTATACGATAACTTTTAAATCAAAAATACTCAACAATGAATTCACACATTCGTAGTTCTGAATTAAATAAGCTTTAAAAATACATTTGCAAATCGTACTAAGGAAAAACCATACATACATGCGTATGAAACTTACCCAAATAAACAGACGACATTTTCTTCGAAACATTCTCGTCAATATAAGTAACACCAAGCGTAAATAGCGGTGAAGCTCCTGCACCATGCAACAGTTGAGCAGCAAAAAATATCCATACAGTCCATGTTAGATTTTCGGTATTATCAATATCATCGCCAACACCATCACCCGTTGTCATGTCATTTAATTCGCAGGACTTTATTTTAAATAAAAAAGAAAATGGTTTATAAAAACAAATTATTTTCCAAGTGTTTTTTTTTTTACATAAATCTAAATAATATTACCTGTATTGTGCTATTATTTCCACTTAATGTTGAACATGTGTTTGTGGTAGACTTGGTGGCACGGTATGGTCCCACTAAAAAGTGTGGCAAAGCAAATGTTAATGACCCCAAGCCCAATAAAATTATGCCCCAAGCTATAATGCGTGGTTTTGAAGCACCAAGACGACCTCCAAAATATGTTACAGGAACTAGACATAGAAATGAGGCAATATCGTATCCACTTGCCACAAGACCTGTTTGGCGAGAACGTAATCCGAAGCGTCTTTCGATGGTTGTTATTACAACGTTTATAAATCCATTAACTATTAGTCCTTAAAAGAGAAAAGGAATAGTTTGTTTTTAATTTATTTAAATGGAAATATCACTTAAATGATAGAAGCAAAGAATATCAAAGTTCAATGTTATATAAGGGCACCATGGGTTGGAAATGGGTTCTTAGGTCTAGTATAAAATACAATCTTTAATAAAGAACTGAGCAGCGCAGATTTCGAATCTGACATCAGAATTTTTCCCTTAAGTTTTTTGAGATGCCGTGCCCCAAGTCTATTAGCTTCACTTGTTTTTTGAAATTTAAACTGCAAATTGTCGTTACAACTTTTATTAAATACTTTTTTACTAATTATAATTTTTTAATAGATTCTTCTATTTAACAATAAAATAACTTCAACACAAAACGCGTCTTATCGCTTTTGCACTTTTCAAAAATACAAAAAAAAAATCAACTTGGAATAACAGTGTTCATATAACATAACATAATTAATAGCATTTAAATGGTAATTTCTTTTAAAGATAATTCAATAAGTTTCCTTAAAATGACACGTTTTCTATGATTTAAGTAATTCTTCACCTGTAAAGCCTTAAAATAACATTGATATTGAGTCAGGGATGTTATTCAAGGATACTCTAAGGTTACTTAACTAACAGATTATTTTGATTTATTAAAAGAACATTCAAAAGGAAACTG
Source organism: Lucilia cuprina (assembly GCF_022045245.1). NCBI lineage: Eukaryota > Metazoa > Arthropoda > Insecta > Diptera > Calliphoridae > Lucilia > Lucilia cuprina. The sequence goes on along the minus strand of NC_060950.1, from coordinate 52,377,139 downwards.
TTTGTTTCTACTTTGGATTTGGTTATGTTTGGTTTATAGGAGGATGTATCATAGAAAATACTTTCGAGTTTTGCTGTCCTCATCACGTCCGCGCGTCCAATTTTGTAAAATTGTACTGTAATCCTGTGTATTCACTTAAAATACGTTAATACCCAGCAAAAAAAATAATTTCCAAAAAATCGAAAAAGAAGTAGAATTTACCCAATGGAAGTATTGAAAAAGATCTGAAGAATTGATGACTTAAACACAGGCTTGTAATAGGAAGGATATCATTTTTATTTAATTCCAAATTCACTACTTTTGAAGACATTTTCAAGATGTAATTTTTATGTAAAAAATAGTATTATTTTCGCTTCTTCGGAAGTCATTAAACATCACTTCCACGGAAATTCACTAATTGCTACTTTTGAAGTAGTGATAAATGTTATTCGTTTGGAAGTACTTCGCTTTATATTCTCATGCTAATCTCGTTAAGGTTGTGGTTCTACCCATTATTTCATTATTCCAAGTGTCGTTGTTGAATTCTGTAGCTCATGATTTATAATCAGTCCGTTTTGCGTCAAACGCTTCTGTATTCGTCAAGTTAATTATATCCAGCTCCTTTTCCTTTGAAGCAATTATAATGCATTTTAATTGTTGATTATTCCAGATTGGTCTGCTACACATAAGATTCAGAACTTTCTTCGGGGGGAGTATTTGGTTAAAGCCTTCTTATGGTCTCAGATTTAACCAGATCCTGATGCATTCATGCTTCTGCATGAATGCATCTTCAATATACAACCCAAGGCTCCTTTTGTCATCTAGTTTAGTTCCATCCCTGTGGCAAAGACATTCTATTTACGGGTATTTGCTGTTTTGTTCCGCTTATTTAAGATCAATGTTTTAAAGTCCCCAAAATATTTGATCAATGAGTCCAGTATACACTGAGGACGGTTCTTAGAACAACCTTTAGTCATTTCGCCTTAAGTTAAAAAACGTTAGGGCGTAAGCACCTATCATTGATGTGCGTTGTTATTTACTCCAATGAACCCAATATACGTTGATGATGGATCTTAAAACAATATTTGGTAATTTCGCCTTAAGGTTAAAGCTTTCCTCGTACTTTATTTATGTTTTAATAGCAAGAATATCTAGAAATATTTCCTCTATAGCACCCAGCTTTGATGTGCCTTATGGATCGTATCCTCTATTTTAATTTACGGTCAAGAATTACACCTAAGTTCTTAACTTTATCGGTAACCAGTCTATTTGTGTCCAGTAAACCGGCTTCAATATACATAGCATTTGAAGTCAATGCATACATCCACTGTTAAAATATAGTTTGCTGTTGAAGTATTGACCTCTCGATCTTCCATCGATATTCACATTTCATGATTATACTGCTTATATTTCAGGTATTCTGCTTTAAATCATACCGTTCACTATTTATTTCTAGCAAGGTTTTGGTAGGAAGATCGTGAAGTTAAGTTTTGCTTGTGCGTGAAATTTTCCGTCAAACTGTAGAGAAAATAACATCCGGTAATGCAGTCTTGCTTGATGTAAAACTCTTGATTGCCAATTAAAATTATTCTGATATTGATTCCTTTATTAATTAATTATATCCAGTTTGGCGTTGAGACCAATGATTTTTGTTCTAAATTGTCGCCTTCGGAACTGGTTCTGAGGAAGCTTTATGGAGTCGACACTCGTTCTTTTGAACGCTTCTGAAACTAGTTCTTTAATCAACGATTTTTGTTTGAATTTGTCAACCTCGGAACTAGTTCTAGGGAAGCTGTAGAGAACCTATATACAAATATTTCTTTTTTAGCGTTTTTTTTTTTTCGTAAGCAAACTTTCTCTTCTCTCGGTACCATTCAATAAGGGCGCTCTTTGATATCTTGCAGTTAGGTGGAATGCAAAAAATACATTTGAACGCGTTTTTGATAAAAATAAGTTTATAAATTTTTAATTTTTTGACATTTTTTTTCAATTGATTCCAAGAAGTTGTTTTGGAACTAGTATGCGTTCGAACTAGTGCAGTAGCAATGTATAACTATTTTCAAAGAACTAGTTCCTTGAAAACTATTTAGAAGTATTTAAGAACCACAACAATACTCTAAAGAAGAGTTTCCAGAAGTAATGGCGACACTACTAGTTCCAAGGCTGTTTTTTTTTTAAGAATCTGAAGCGGTTCTGTTTTCACTCGTTCTAAAACTAGTAGTTTTAAGAGCAAGTTCTAACATTTTTCCTGGGATATAGAAATGAAATAAAAAAATTTTTTTAAAAATTATATGTTTGTAGACTATTTACAAAACTTTCTTTAGGATCTTCACGGGCTTCTTATAAACAATTCTATCAGATCAAAATATATAACTGCTTTGATTTAATTAAAAAATCAGCGTTTATTCCGACATTATTTTGGTTGTCAAATTATAATTTATGTATTTATATACATATGTATGTGTGTATGTGCATAACTAAATACTATTAAACATTTAACAATGTATTTGAAATAATCCTCTTTTATTTATGAAATTCATACCCTCAGACATACTTATTTGAATACTTCATAAAAATGAACATTTCGTATAATCATTCATGAGTACAATACTCATGTATACATACTTACACAAAATACCTAGATAAATATGAATATTTTTGTGGTTGATATTCTTCAATAAGTATTCAAATTTACTAGTTCTAATGAAAGAAAAACCACAGATAAATTTGAAAACAATTCAGAATTGAAAACAAAAAAATTAAAAACACCCAAAAAAATAAAAACTCATATCATCAACAAGCAATAAATGAAGGAGTTTATTTTTTGAATTTTGAATGCAGCCGTTACAGATTACGTGCACATGACTCACGTAGAGTTTGAAAACACTTTAATAAAAAAAGAGGCAACGGTCAGTGTAACCAATTATTAAACAGGCTGACAAAGCAACAGACCACCAGCTAGCTAGTCACTGAGTTTATAAGTCATGGCGATTTTGTTGTTGTTGTTTTTGAGTTTTGGCTGATATTGTGGTAGGCAGGATATATATTTAACAACAAATATCTGTTGCATGTTGCAGCAGCAACACTTGACAATTTAAATAAAACACACAATAATGTTTTATTACAACAACTTATGAATTCGTGAGTTTGTCGTGTGTATTTGTGGATATAAAATGATGACACAGCTTTTCAATATATTCACTAGTAATCAAATATTATGAAAATATTACCTTATTTTCATTCTTCCTACCATGCACCCCATTATATCGGTGGCGATAAATCTTTTTGTAAACGCTTTCATTACAGCTGCGCTAGCTCGCTGATGCTTCATGGCACGTGACCAAAAATATTAATCAGCCAACGTGAAATTTGCATGAATTATGGGAATAATACGAGAGATCTATGTAGTAACTACCGAAATACATACGAATAAACAACAACAAAGAGAAAAAACATGGAAATAAACTTTAGAGTATGCTACTTACTTCAATGTGTGGCACAATAGAGTAGTTCAAGATGTAATGGAAACAAGAATTACAAACTTCTTAAGATGTGGGGAAATCAAAAGTTCTATTGCAACCTATGCGGAATATTAAAAGAATCATCAAAAAAGTGTCCTTTAGAAGAATAGTTTTTTTGGTCTGCAATTGTTCGCTAACCCAATGAGTCCCATTCAGAGATTGTTGTTAGGTTTTGTTGGCCTCATTGCCCCAAACTTTAAAAGGCTAGACCATGACATAATTAGAGAGGTGACTGCATCACTACAACAATACAAAAACAATATGTATTTGGTTTTTGTACTAGAATCAGACTAATGTCAAAAATAACTAACCACCCGTAGTACCAGATTTGCTACTGAACTGGTTCGACACCATGCCAAATCATTCCAAGGAAAGGTCGAGTTTAAATTTTTATAGTCCCAGCAGACTAGAGGTATTAATATCATAATACCAAGATGATAAAGGTCATCAAGGTAACATGCCGCCGAGGGGAACAACTCATTAATTGCGATTGGTGAGAAAGCTTGATATAAATAAATACATGTAATTAACAAGCTTAGCTTTATCATGGACATTAAAATACATATATTTTAATACTTCAAGGAAATGAATGCGCAAATATTTAGAAATTAGAAAAATTATATTTTGGACCAGTTTATTGGCACATTCCCTAACAAAAAACACACATACACATTCAAAAACTATAATACAGGCGAACAGTTGGTCAATTTATGTGCGTTTGTTTGGTGCAACTCAATCTGAGATTAAATAAATAACAAAAACAATTAAGGAAATCACATAATTGTCAAGTACCGACTTAGTGACACCGTATATTTTAAAATTGAAATTATATAAATCATGTACTTCAAGGGAATGAATGCGCAAATATCGCTGCCAAAGAGACTCTAAACCTACCTGATATAACTGAAATACCATGCTTTTCCAAAGTTTTATCGAATTCCTGTAACGCAATCCGTGGCCAAAGATTTAACAGACCCAAATACCACATTCATTTGACCAGAAGCCAGTGTATTTTACTGGCACGTATGAGAGTTGGAAAGGCTGTATATAACACAAGGTTATTATGAGAAAACTGATCCACCAAAATGCTCCTCTTGTGTTGTAGACCTTTCTATTCCCCACTTGCTAGTGGATTGCCCTATTTCGAGAATTAATAAATCCTTGGAGGAGATTCTTGATTGTTCCTCGAGAAAAAGCATACCCGATAACCGGAAGCTTGAAGAAACACAAGATCCATGAGATTTAAAGCTAAATTATTTTTTTGTTGTAAAATTTTTAATTTCTTTGATTTGGTTTTGCTATTTTTTTATTTTTTTCTCTTTGTTCAATTGTACATTTTTTATTTTATTTAAATTTTATTCTCTTGGTTTATTTTTTGTTTTTTGAGCGCAGTTACCCAGCGCCTTGTAAATCCTAATATATATTATAAATCACTTTGTAAATCTGTTCTTTTTTTTGTTCGTCATTCACGCCTAAGCGGCTGATCCGATTTTGTTTGGAACAAAGATAGATCTATGCTTGGAGAGTGTTATAGGCTATATTTTTTCAGAACTTGGACTAGGAGGGGCCAAATGGGTGAAAAACGGGCAAAATCAGACAAAATTAGTACTTTTGTGCTTTAAGGATGATTTTTTCTATTCTTAATACAAAATATTATAAACTTTGATATTGAGAGTAGGGTTTCGTTCCCGGGAAGCGTCGGGAAAAAAATCCCGGGAAATACAGTGATTTTTAACTTCCCGATTCCCGATTTTAGTCGGGAATCCCGGGAATTAATAACTACAAAAAAATGCAACCATGTTTATGGTTACTCACTTTATACAACTATTTTATATAGAAAATTAAAGAAAAATAAAACAAGAAATTGCTAACGAACATTTTAATTTTTCAATTCATATAAACAAATTTAAAAACAAAATAATAATTGTAGAATTTAAATAATATAAACTGGTATGTACAATTTTGTCAAGTTATACTAGTATTCAGTCAAGTATTAACACTAACATATAATAAATACTTTCTAGGCAATGGATAAATCTTTTGTGTGGAATTATTTTGCAAAAGGAACGAATTCCGATGCACAGTGCAACTTATGTCCGAAGATACTGTCATATAAAGGTTCATCCACAAGTGGATTAGTGAAGCATCTTGTAAAGATTCACCATTTAGATCAAAAGTCCGACAACAAAAACATCGATGCTGAAGATTCGCCTCCCATCAAAAGACAAAGATATATTGATGAGTATGTTAAAAGTGATGACCTGAATGCAACCTTGTCGAAATTAGCTGCGTTTGATGGAATTTCAATAAGAACTATAACACGAAGTTCATTCATCCGAGAATCATTAGCAAGAAAAGGATTTACAGTTCCCAAATGTGAAACTACAATAATTAAATTCATTTTGAATTATTTCGAACAAATAAATAAGGATATGATCGCAAAAATTAACAATATTGTAAAAAACAATGGACGATTTAGTTTAGTTTTGGATGAATGGACCAGCTTGAAAAATAGACGTTATCTAAATATTAATATATATGGACCAAATAATAAGCTATTCAATCTCGGCATGATTAACATTGAAGGAAAATGCGGTGCATTGGAATTAAGAAAAATGGTCGAAACAAAACTTGATGAATACAATTTAAGCCTAAAAGAACATATTGTTTCTACAATTTCAGATGGACCAAACGTAATGAAAAAGTTCATTAGTGAAAGTCCAGCATGTGGAATATTTTGTCTCAACCACTGTATCCATTTAGCTATTTTGGACGTTCTTTACCAAAAAAACACTAAAGCTGAATGTTCTAGTTCCAGTAATGAAAGCGACACTGACAATTTCGACGAAACTGAAGAAAATAACTCATATAATATAATAGAAACATACTCCAGTGTTTTAAACAATTTGAGAAAAATTATAAAATGTATTAAACGAAGTCCATTAAAAAACGGAACGTTGCAAACTTATGTTAAAACGGAATTTGGTAAAGAATTACAACTCTGTCTAGATATAAAAACACGGTGGAACTCACTGTTAGCAATGATGGAATCATTTCTAAAAATTAAAAATTGTATTAAAAAGACGTTGATAGATTATAATTTAGCTCATATGTGGGATGATAACTTTGACAATTTAGAATCATTGTACAATGTTTTATACCCAATTGAAATATCCGTAGATGATTTAAGTCGTCGTGATGCGAATATGTTAAAAGCAGATGCGATAAAAGAGCAGCTTTTTAAAAAATTAATTGCAGAAGATAATCTTATATCAAAAAAAATATTGATGCTCTTACGAAACGAATTTCGGAACGTAGTAACGTGGAAATCATAACGCTATTAAAATATTTAAAAAATTCCGAGTTATTTAAAAGCACCCAAAACGAAAATATAATTTGTATAAACTCAACGAAAGCAACTACATTAGCATTTGGAGAAAATTTGTATAATAGATTATTCCAAAATAATTTAGTACCAAATACAGATTCGGACTCTGAAATTGAATTTGATAATAAAATGGAACCATTTCAAGATAAGCTTAACCGAGCTATAGAAAATGTAATGTCTGAAGGTAAAAGGTCAAAGTCATCATATAGTCAACTCTTAAAAAAAGAATTTTTAATGTTTGAAGTAACTGGCACTAGAACTGAAAATTTAGATAATTTATTTAATGCTTTATTGACAGTAAGACCTACTTCCATAGAGAGCGAACGTGTTTTTTCTGTTTCTGGAAATATTGTTAACAAAATTAGAAACCGTTTGTCTGATAAATCTATTAACGCATTAGTGATTTTAAAATATTATTTTATTGAAAATAATAAAAACTAATTTCTATGCAAAATTAAATAGTATTTATCTCACTCAAGACTACAAACAATTTTTTTATTAATTAAATTTATCATTTAAATGTTATTTTAAAATTAATATCTATGAATTACCTGATTTTATTTTATTTACTTTATTTTAATTATAATATTTCTGAGTTACCTGATTTATAACATACTGTATATTTTATTTTTGTTAAAAAATTCAATAAAATTTTGAAAAAAAACCGTTGAAATGGATTTTTTATTTCTCGGGAATTCTCGGGTCCCCGGGAATAGGATTTTTTTTTATTCCCGATTCCCGGGAATCGAAAAAGGTCGGGAATTTGGAATCTCTAATTGAGAGCCTCTCACATATGTCCATAGTTGGGCATGGCCGATCATATGATGCCCTATAAAACCTTGTTTAATAATAAAGCATTTAAATAAATTTTTACCTTAATTCGGAAATAAGTATTTTAACAATTTATTGACAAAAAGGGAATTTTCTAAAAGAGGGTTATATGAAGGCCTATCCTTATAAACTCTGATGGATGAATACTTAATTATAATGTTATGAAATCCACTTAAAACCCCGGGCAACGCCGGTTACAAAAATCTTGTATATTTTGTAAGATATAAGATAAATAAATAAATCATGTACATAAACTGAATTTATAAAAAGTTTACTTGAAAATCTTAATGACCAAGGTAACCTTACTCGATATCGTTATATGTATTATAAAACAATTCCATTATCGCAAAGAATGAAACAAACCACAAATTTTTAGTTGACAATTCGTCAACTGTAATTTTATTTTGCCAACAGACAACTTAACTGAGATCGGTTGCTAACGATAACCGATCCATAATTATGGTGTGTGTGGACATCTGTGAATGTACTTTATAAACTTAATTAACTAAAATCTTTGTTATTTCAACTCTGCATTGGAATCCCACACAGATATATTCTTAGTTTCTTTGACAACCCGAAGGTCCATAACAACTCAAAACACCGAATTGTTATAGTAGGAACGGTATTCCATTTAATCATTCTAAATCCATTCACACAATTTTATAAATGTATGTATGTACGTGTCTTACTACTAACACTGTTATGAGAAAAATACAAAATATTTATAAACAAATAATTTTGTATTGCCTGTACAAAATTTTAATGTTTTCAACAAATTCTGGCATATTGAAATAATCTCCATTTAAACATTCATTCAAATAGCCACTAACCAGCAAGCCAGCCAACCAAACAACCATTATATTTATTCCATTCTATTCATCCTGAAAAACACAACGAACAGTCATAAAGTATCCTGTCATACCATTTAATACATCCGTGTATGTTGTTGTTGTTGCTATATTAGCAGTATAATTTGCAGTATTTTGTACTTGGAATTTAATATATCCCTAAACCTAAACATTAATTTTTTTCAACTTTTTTTTTAATTTGTTTCTATTCATTTAATTCATGTTTTCCATATGAGGTCAACATTAATAAAAATATGCTTTCAATGGATAAGCGGCAGCACCATCAACTTACAACCACTCAGGTTAAATTTAAGGATGCTATTTTGAATAAAAAAAATTTTAAAATATACATCTATATTTTTTAATGTTTTATTTGCAACGAATATGTGTCATGTTTGATTTGAAATATGTAACGATTTTTTTAAAGATACTCTACCTATTACTACTTCACTTTCTTTATTGCAAAGAAAGAAGTTTTGTAATTAAAACCAAGATGGATAAATAGGCTAAATAAATAATTGTGGATTATACAGAAAAAATGTAAAGAATTATGAACGTTGTACTCGTTTATTAGGTTAGGTTATATAAGTAGCTCGCGTTTTAGCGACAACACTCGAAAACCACGTGGTTTCGGGACAAAGCACCCAATGATAGAATATCACATGTTTACACCAGTTTACTTCCTATAAATGTTTCCCTTAAAGAAAACTTGAAAACATTTATAGGAAGTAAATTCTTTAAGAACTGTAAACTTAGGTAGTGCATATACGATCTGACATGTGTTCAATTATACACTGTCCAGTAAAGCTGCCTTTACACGAGCACACAAGTATTATGATCTATCAAAATTGTGTGTAAAAGAGTACGGATAAGATCGTCTAAATGCAATATGTGATGCGACACTGAGAGAAAATACGGATGAAAAATTTTACAGTCGTATGGCTCTCCTCATTTCTTTAAACGATCCAAAGTCACATAGATCAGGGATTTATTTTTATGTAAGCACATACAAAAAAGTGAAACAGCTGTTTCCATCTTACTTTGCAATCGTGTAAACACTACAAAAAGAAATCATACGACTTTTTTTGTTATACGGATGGAATTTCATTTTTCTTTTTCAATACACTTTACATATGTAAAGTGTGATTATGTGAAGGTCCCTTACGCGTTTACGAATTGTTATCCAGTGTCAAAGTCATTTTACGTTAAAGCAGGGCCAAATCATTTTCAATCATCTGCAAATAATGATGGTGGACAACAAGGCGAGAACCTAAAGAAATGTAAAACTGCCTGCGTAGAGTATAATGGAGATTTTCTTCTCGAATGTACATATAATTTGGTCTAATGGCCGTTATGTAAAATTTAAATTTAAGTCCCCAACTTGTTCACAGTGTCAAGTTAAAAAACTTGTGAAAATAGAACTTCCAAAGAAGTAAAATGAAGTAGAATTTACTCCATGGAATTAGTGAAAAAGACCTGAAGAAGTTATGATTTAAACTCAGGCTTGTCATAGGAGTAATGTCCTTTTTATTTGATTCCAAATTCATTACATCTGAAGTTATTCTCAGGTTATTTTTATGTTCTTTTTTTGGAAATTATTAGGAAGTGAAGTTGTAGTATTAAATAATACAACTAATTTGACTTAAATAATATTAAAATACCTACAAAAATAAATTACACACATTTATTAACTAACTCGCTTCTTTGGAAGTCATCAAACATCATTTCCACAGAAGGTAAACAAATTCACTTAGTGCTACTTTTGAAGTGGTGATAAATATTATTCTTTTGGAAGTACTTCATTTTATTTTTCCTGGGAACATGCTTGTCTTTAAAATAAGTTTAATCTGAATCCAGCAGATTTTAATTACTTTTTCATGAGGTAATCATTGATTATATTTGGTTTTGTATTGTAAAAAGCTTTTACAATCCATATAATAGAACACTTTAAGTCAACAGTAAGAGTTTTTCTTCAGTATAAGGATCTTAATCTCCTTAGGTTATACTTCGGAATACCAATCCCTGATACATTCAGAGCAATAGAATACTTCACATCTTTCTTCGTCAGTAATGCTAAAAATCATGTCCTGCTTATTTATAAGCAGAAAACTACTTTATCTCTACCTTCCCCTAGATTAAACGGAACCACAAAGACTGAGAGAAACATATCACCCTTATAATTTGAGTATAAGATTATAAAAAGGTAATTTAACCCTTTTAAAGACTCTAAAACTTTATTTTCAGTCCATGATAATTGTCCCAGTTTACGGAATCCGTTTTTTTCTTTACATATTCCTTTAGATCTACCATTCCCTATAGAAGACGTACAAAGCTTAGTCGGAGAAAGAAAACTCACTATCAATATCCCTAACGTGTTGCTTCATCAAGAGTAGAGAATTTTGTCCCATTAGTTCTTTCAGCATTTTATAGGATGTCGTCTTATCTAGAATAAGTTGTATGTTAAATAATATTCGGAGTCTAGAATTTGGAATAATAGAACTTATAAAACTCAAAAATGAAAATCCATCATCTACCTAACAGATGAGTAGTAATTTGTCACTTTTTATTATTATCAATTTAATAACATAAGTCCCAGGTTAGTTTGAACAATTCAATTAAAACACTCTATTAAAAGTTATTCTATTATTACAATTGACCTTTCAACTATTTAAACACTTTTAAGTCAATTTTCATTTCAGCCCCTCAAATTTGTGGTCAAACAACATTTTCATCGAATAAATAGGGGTATTTTAAGTGTCGAAAAAAAAATACAATTTTATTTAATGCATACACTCTTCTAATTTAAATTCAAAAAAAGTGAAGGAACGTTAAAACACACCTACACATTCAATTAAATTGAATTCATTAATTCGACTTAAAGAGCAGCAGATTTACAACAATAAAAAGAAAACATCATTTGATCAGAAGAAAATGTTGATTCTATAGCGTTTGTTTATGAGTAGAGAGGGCTTGGTAGTTAAAGAATTAATTAAAAACTCTTCTTTTTGGATTTGATAAATATGTATATAAAACTAGCTTGCTACTTCGTTAGCGATAATTTTGAATTTTGAAAATAGGTTAGAGGATCCGAAGAAATACACCTAGACCACATCCGGGCCTGTTGAGCGCTCCTTATCATGAAAAAAAGGAACTGAATGAATTATTTTTCAGTGTTCGGAAACTCAGTTTACTGAACGTAATTCCTAAGAATTTTCCAATCAGTGTTAGTCAGGAATGTTATTTCAATCAGTGTTAGTCAGGAATGTTATTTCCGGAATACAATCACTTCCAAGATACTTGGATCTAACTTCGACGAATGCTTGACAGTGGCAATCAAAAGTGTTGAGAAACTTTTGGTTGTGTGTGTGAGAGAAAGAGATGGTTGATATTTCTTTCTCTTTCTCTCACACACAAAAATCAAAAGTTTCCCAGTGTGAACCAGGTCTAACTTGGTGAATGAAAACACACTATTTCAACATTTTTTGATAGAAGCCTATAACGCATTGCCGCGTACAATGCGAGTTTTGTACTTCCACCCTTAGTGCTGTGGGCGCCATATTTATTCTAATCCAACTTACGCATACCGTTATTGCTCGTACTTCTGCCTGGAAGCTTTTGAAAATAACTAATTTAAATCATATATAAAAGTTCAGTAATAAAAATAATTCTTACATAGTTTTTTATCAATTTTTTAAAGTGTAATCTGGGACCCAACAGAGTATATATGTATATTTCGGGTCTTTGTAAAATTCTGAGCTGTTTTAGCTACGTCTGTCTGCCTGCCTGAAACTAACCAAAGAAATCAACCAAAGGCAGAAAGTATTTCGTTCTTCAAAAGATACTTTTTGAAATTTCCTTAATATTAAATCTAGAAATATGAAATTATGCATGTAAAGTCATTAGTAAATGAGAATGAATGATGAGTGAATCTTTTGGTACTTTTTGGGTTTTATATAATATTAAACCTAGAAATGTAAAGTTAACCATGGAACTCTTTGGTACTTCTTTATTCTTCAAAATATATTTGATTTAATTTTCTTTAATATTAAACTATTAACGCAAAATTTATTAAATCTGGAAACATAAAATCAGAAAATCTGATTTAATTAAAATTTGTAAAAATGAACTCTCGTTGGTACTTTTTCGTTCTTTAATTAGAACATTTTAATATTAAGCCTAGAAACGCATACTTAAACACGCTGAATATTGATTGAATAGCTAATACTTTTTTAGACTTTCTAAATTATTAAACTTAGAAACATAAACCAAAACATAGATATACGATCCTGGGGAAATAAATACCTATTTGGATTTTTTTTTGTCCTTTTACTGGTACTTTTTGAAATTTCAATAATAATTGAAACTATAAACGCTCAGTACGCTGAAAATATGTAAAAGTAATCATAAATGTATTTTATGTATTAGAGTATTCACAAGATTAATCGTCGATCGGTTAATTTTTGACGATTAATTGTTCGAATAAATGAAATTGTCAAATTTCAAATAACGAATAAACCAAATAAATGAAAAGATAACAACCGGTTTTGAACAACATTTTTGAGTCCTTAAGTATTTCCCCGACTAAGCTTCAGCAACAGTTATACACTAGTTCATTGGAAGACGTGTATTCTGGAACTCGTTAAAAATCTTAAAAACCTTAGTTTCTTTATATAGAAAAGAATTTCACATAAAAAGAAATAATATCTAATATTTGAAAAAATTTAATAAAAAAATAATTAAATTGAAATAAGTGGAAAATTATAATTTTTTATAATAGGAAGAAAATAATCGGCATCGTTTTAGAGGTATCCTACAAAAAAGTGTTCAACGGAACATCCTGTTATACATAAAAGTACATATGTATGATGTGCTCATAATTCAAATGAGAAACAAATTTTAGACATCGGTTTTAACATTTATTACGCGAATTTCTTAAAAGTACAAAAAGGACTTCTAATAACCTTTGATTAGAATAGAATACATTGTATGGTTATAAAATTTTTCTATGGGAACAGTTTTCCCATTTAGATCTATAAAGTTCCGATTATTAAAAGAGTACAATACATTTATGGTATATTAGAGGATATACTTGGGATTTTATTTATATCTCCATTTCTTCAAAAGATATAAAGGTTAACAATTTACACGTTCGAGTTTTCAAAAATCCCTTTAATAGGAACCTATAAATAACATTTCAAGATTCTAGCTGAGTGATTATGAATAAGTCTCCAGTACAAAAAAAAGTGAGGAAAAAGAAGTAGAATTTTCACCACAAATAACATACTTAAAGTACTTCCAATTTTTTGTGAAAAAATATGAATTTTACATTAGCGTGTCATTGGAGGGATGTTGTTCATTTTTGACAACTATGAACTACATCTAATCTTATTCAAAGATGCAATAAAAATCCGATATTTGGACGTCAAAAATAAACCGAATTCGTTCAATGTTAATTTCATTGGTTTTTCACCAAAGTTTGATGTACTTCGAATATGTTATTTGTAGCGACTTTTCTACATCTCTTTCCTCATTTTAACTGGTTTTTCATTTGTATGGAAATATTTGGTTTATAAAAGCGAAATATATAATCGCATTTTTAGATGTGATTAAGATGTCGTTTGTAAAGTATGACATCAATTATTTTTTGCTGGATCAGCTTTTATATAAATACATATATATCCCAGTAAAAAAGAACTTCCAAAGCAGCGAAAAAGAAGTAAAAATTACTCCATGGAAGTACTGAAAGACCTGAAGAAGTTATAATTGTAACACAGGCTTGTCATAGGAGGGATTTCCTTTTTATTTGATTCCAAATTAATTACATTTAATGTTATTCTCAGGAAGTATTTTTTTAAGTAATTCGGAAGTAAAATTGTAGTGTTATAGAATAAAACTAATTTGACTCAAATAATTTTAACATAAATAAATTACACACATTTATCAATTAACTCCAAAATAAAATTGTTTTAATTCAAAAAGTTTCAGTACAAAAAAATGTACATTATATTAAAAAAATGGATTCTTTTCGCATCTTTGGACTTAAAAAAACATCACTTCCACAGAAGGTAAAAAAAATCACTAAGTATATATTAAATCAACTAAGTATGCCGTATTTAGTTTACAATTTAAGCGATTTTGACCTTAGGCCGTACTCATAGACAAATTTTTATTTTATAAATAGTTTATAAATAAAATTTCGTATGGAAATTTTGTTTATAAAAATTAAAAAAAATAATATGTTATTTATGAATAAGAGAGTTTATCTTCTGTCTTCAAAGGCAACCGGACTAATGAATTAGGAAGTATTTATATAATATATTTTTAGTAAGACCTTATTAGCCTACTTCTATATAATCCATATGTAAGAGTATGTAAGAGTTATTGAAAAGTATGTTATTAGGTATGTAATTCCAGTTGAAAGTCATTACCTAGTTGTTGCTGGGTGTGTCAGAGTTAAGATAATTTCAACAAACTCATCATCACCTTATTTATTTATGAGCAAAGTCTCTCAGTCGAACTTTAGGCATTATTTTTAAGTTATTCCTTAACACTATTTTCAGAATACTAATTTCCGTAAATGTGTTAATGTGTACGTTAAATCAGTTATTACCTTGCATTGCTCCGCCCCAACACAGCCAAAATAATGCCCATTTTGCTGTGCAAAATCGTTGTAAAAATTTCGGTTTGAAACGAGCCCAACCAAAACTTTGATTATCTATAAATGCATCCGTTGACGAGGAACTGCGATCTACTGTTGATGGAGTTTCAACTGGATTTGAACCATTATTATTATCCATTGTTATCAAAACTCTTCAATTTTCTCACAATTTAAAATTTTATTTGTTTAATACACATAAAACACAAAACTTTATAAATTCTTTATAATATTCCTTGTTTTTTTATTTCTTTATTTTTTTACTCCTTTAATTTGTTTTATTAAAAATAATTCCAAACGTTACTAGAAAAGCATAATTATTTCCGTTATATTTAAAAAACCTATTAAACAAACATTCTAGCGGTATTTTAAATGTAACAAACAACTTTACTAAACGGCGCGATAAATATAACTAAATGATGTTTTCAAAA
This sequence comes from Lucilia cuprina, assembly GCF_022045245.1. Taxonomy (NCBI): domain Eukaryota; kingdom Metazoa; phylum Arthropoda; class Insecta; order Diptera; family Calliphoridae; genus Lucilia; species Lucilia cuprina. The sequence goes on along the minus strand of NC_060950.1, from coordinate 52,361,486 downwards.
ATTAATTCCATTAAAGTTCCGTCTCGGATGCACAAGAAAATAACATCGGCGCACACGACACCCAAACAGTGTGAGGATTTGAATGTATTCTAACTCACAACCAAACAATTTAATCCACAAACTGTAACAGAAACTGCTGTTACTTACTGTTGTCTGCAGGAAAAGATCTTTACATTTAATATTGTACATGGTTGTCGTTATTATTTTCGGGAAACAAACGTGGTACACAAGAGTGTATCTTAATTAAAACCAAAATATTGCAGACCTCCAATACAATGTCATAAGAGGGTTGTGGGTTCTGTTAAATTGTTGGCTCTGTTAATGTGTACAGATGTGCAGAAGTCGACACCCCCACACAACTGTTTAAATAACTGAACACTGTGTGTGGGTGGTTGGTTGGTTGGCGGTCTAGTCTTTTGGCGGGCGTTTATATTTCTATTAGTTACTTTAACATGAAATTTCTTTTTGTTTTAAGGGATGAGGATAGAGAATTAGTGTGTGTTCGATGACAGTGTTAAAGAATCAAAACAAAATGCTAACAACACATTTCATAACATCATCATAATACTCGAAAGTAAGTATGTATGTATGTAAGTACGAGTATAAGTTGGAATTTGCCGGTATTTGTTTTTATTCCTTTTTCTGCTGACAGAGCGAATGTGAATGAGTTTATCTTACGCATGCATTCATGACATCAACATCGTCATCATCACACTTTATTGTCTTTATGACGACAAGGTTTAAATTCATCCATTCATTGATGTCCACAGCAATTACACGGGGAAAAACGTATGTAATTTAATTATTGCGTTTATTTAAAAAGAAATTCCATTGTAACATGTTTCATTAATAAATAAATATATGATATAAGGTTTGAAGTGATTTTCAAAAGGGTTATGGAGCTTGGGTTAATTAGGCAACCAATTATCTATAAAATGAGAAACTGTTTCTTCATCCTCATTTTGAAAACTTCTCTAGTAAGTGACCATTAGTCTTGAGCTGAATTATAATATGCTTAGAACTACCAGGGGAGTCCATAAGAGGCAACTGGTCCTTAGCACATAACCATTAGACTTGAGCTTTTTAATGGCCAATAGGGGAACATCAAAGAAGTAGTATATATCCAGTGTAGTCACCGTAATTCCAGCTTTTGCCAAGGTATCAGCTAATAAGGTTATTATCGAATGTTTTGCAATCTAATTTAGATGCGCCGGCTTTTTATGACTATGTTCGACGTGAAGTTCACACTGATCAATGATTTAATACCAATTTGAATGTTAGTACAGATTCTAATGTGAGGTACACACTTAACAGGAATTCAATAGCATCTTGATAGAATAGTAAGATAGTACAAACATCATTTAGTCTAAAAGGAGTTTTTAATTCCAAATTCCTCAAAGAAGATGCCGCCAATATCTTCCTTTATAAGTTCATTATCTTGTATATACCAGAGAGCAATTCAATTTTTCAATTTAAACTTAATAATATATTTTTTATTTCAGTGCATTTAATAACAAATAACAACGACATTATTAGCTTATAATTCCATGACATCAAGGTGTCTGCTCTATCGAACATGCTCTACTGTTCATCTACACATATACACAGGTGCGAACTCAAACTACTTACTCTTACACGGTTATACACTCTCAGTCACAACAACAGCACTGACACGTATTCTGTGTCAAGTGTTGTTTACAACATGGATACCATACTACCATGGCATCACACATTTATCCATCCGATGTACTAAGTATATTCCGTACATTGTTCCCACATCAACAGGCATTTAAGGAAAATCCCAAATATATTATGATGCTTCAGATATTAATACTTGTATATATTAGGGTGGTTCACTGAATTGAGAAAACAAATCTATATATATTTTCCTTATAATTTTATCGTCTGAAATTTTAACATAAAATAATAAGAGAAGAGAAGTCTCTATTAAGAAACCATCTTAAGGTACTACTGTGCATAATAAACCCAGGGACCAAAGTATACATTTCTAAAGTACTGAGTCCCGCTGAATCCTAATGGCTTTAGCATTTCTTTTATTTGGGATTTGAGATATCGTGTCCTGAAGTTTGAAAAAACTCAATTTTTGTCATTTTGGTCCTAACATTTGACATATCTCGCTTCTATTTCGGATGTCTTCACCCAAAGATTTATAGAATAATGAAATTACAATGACTTTTGTCATTTTGGGCCTAACATTTGACATATATCCCTTCTATTTCCGATGTCTTCACCCAAAGATTTATAAAACAATAAAATTACAATGACTTTGTTAAAATCTTTTGTAGTTGCTTAGATATCATCCGTTGAAATTGACGGCCGGACAAACATCGTTAAGTCGAATCAAAAAGTGATTTTGAGTTGATTGGAACATCATCTGGTACTAATGTTGTGTCAGATGTTACGCCTTAATTCTAAAGCTAATTGAATTGACTTTCAGATGGCATTTTTCTTCGCTGATCAGTCCTTTAAAAATGTATAACTCGCTCTCAGGGTTTCGACTTCTTTCAAATTTTGTCGGACTGTGTTTTAAATAGTTTGTAAGAATTCGACTAAACACTGCGACCACCATGGTCGAATCTCGAAGCGAGAGAGAAAAAAGTTTACTATTCAAACATCAAAAATATTATCTGAGTCTGAGACATTTTAGCCTAAGGTTTTGCACTATTATGCAACTGTACACGACCGACGAAGAATTACCGATCCGTGGGATCATATTATAAGAATGAAAGTATCTTTTCCCAGAATCTCCTACTGAGGCAACTGCTAAAACTTCTATCGATAGAAAATATGCATTATGAGGAATATAATATAGCAAAGCCGGTAATATACACTTCATACCTGGAGATTTCAGACTTTATTAAAGCAATGAAATTAAGACAATGAAATTAAGATTGGTTTCGAGTACTTGACTTACCCAGAACTATCTACATCTCTTTTCCTAAAAAATATGTTACTTAGGCAACTCCTTAAATTGTTATTGACAGAGATATTTCACCATTAGAAATATGTAGCAAATCCGGTTATATGTATATCGTTCTTTTCTGGAAATATGAAACAGTCATAAACATGTGTCCACATTGAGAACTTTCATCACCGACTACTTACCTTAGATAGCAATATTTATTTCCATCCGAAATTAAACGTTTTCATTCTACCTTTTGGATAATTTAACTTGGAAGTATACAATTATACATAATTCCAAAGATACGGTTTTACTTCTTTAAATAAACTCATTATTTAAATGATCTATGTAAATAATTTGAATTGCATAAAAAAGTAAAGCACCGATCTATGGATTTTTGTTGTTTCTAGATTATATTATTTGTTGTATTTAAAAATTAAATAAATTAGATGCGAACATTTGTTTATAGTATTTTTGCTGCTTACAATTGTTATCTGTTAAAAATTAGAAAAAAAATAAATAAAATTTATATCTATACAAAAACTTCAGCAACAACAATAACAAGATATGAGTATTAAATTGTAAATTTGCATAATAAATCCATATAAAGTACAAAACTTTTCATTATTCACCGATTATTTAATACACATTTAATTGTTTGTGAACACGTTCACATTTGCTTACACTCACAAATACATATTTATATAAATATGTATAATGAATTCAATTTTGAGTGGATTACACTCAAAGAAAATAGTTATATCAAATATTGTTTAAATAAATTAAAAAGATCTCTAATCTGGTCAATTTTAAATATGTAATTTGAACTTTTTATTCATGGATTGTGATGCTGTTTTTCGTCAATATTCTATGTGCAATGATTTATCAATCGAAATATCTTTAATTGAATCATATTTCCGTGCTCAATATCTGGTCGTGAAACTTTATTGTGTTCTGATATATCCGCAAATATGACATTTTAAAATTTCACAGGTCTAGAATGGTAATACATATGTATATTGTCGTAATATCTCTCCCTATGCTAGAAAATTTTCGACGCAGGTGATCTACAACTTAAACTAGTTCTTCGTCTTTCATTGTCTTGTCCTTGCCTGTTAGAATTCATAATAGTATTGACGAATGGTATTGATAATAATAGCAATGTTGCAAAGCTAATATCTGCGGATCACATTAATACCCTACGAATAGTTATTGAGCAGTATGTGAAATATAACTCAAAGCTTCATCTACTTTTTATACATTTCGAGAAGACATTTGGCAGTATTATTAATAGCGAATATATATAAAAGGAGAATACCGGAGAAACTTATATATCTGATTAAAGAAAAGCTATGCATATGCGCGATGCTACGTTGTATACTATCTGAACCTTTTATGGTCAAAAGTGGTGCACGACAATGATGTATACTATAGCCTCGCCTCTTTTGTTTGTGGTAATGGAGGTTGTTCTGAGCTCCATAGAGAATCCGGTGGAAAATCAACTGTCAATACCTGTAATATATTAATAACTGTCAATATATTAATTTACATAGCCATTGGATTTGTTATGTGCAGTATCAGCTATCAGCAGTGCTATCGTTTAACCTCGAATTGGGATTATGTATTGACTCGTGGAGACCATACGTATCAACAGTTTTAGTATGTTTATACCTTAGGGAAGACCATTTAATATTGGAAGCGTTTTTACTCTGGTGGAGACCACTAAAACTTTTTAACTTAACTTAATATAGGTTAACTTTGAAAATTTCCTTTAAACCGACGTGGAATACCCTGGCATTTAGCTTATATGAGCTTTGTCATTTGATTAGATAATCCAAATAATAATTATAATGATATGTAAATCATTTTAAATCGTTTCTACACTCTTTTCAATCAAATTCCTTTTTAATAGTTACGTAATGTTTTGAGTGTACAGTTTGCATTTTTTGGAACATTCATGTACTTTTAATCGTTTGTACAATTAAGTATCAAATGTACAAGTATTTATTTATATGTGGGATTAAAAACTTCAAACTATTATACATGACCGACCATTCATTCGGATGCAAACGCACGGTCCATACAAACAATCATGATGAAGAGTGTTCATCGACAATTAAATTACGCACATATTTTGTTGTTGTTTTTCTTTTTTTATGTAGAATTTAAATAACAACAATAAAAAACGTGATCTCGAATAATTACTATCAGAATGTAACATTATTACCTGGTAACCACATACATTTATTCTTTACACTATACAACCACACTGAGTCAATGTCTCAATCATTCTCATGTCCTTTTTCAAATCCGTACAAGTACATGGATTACATTGTACATTCTGTTATAGGAAAAAATCAAAATACGGCGTTGAAAATTATCTCATGAAATTTATTTCTACCCGTAGCATATTATTAGGTCATTGTGCCGTCCCTACTAGTTCTCTTTACAGGTTTGGAAATAAGATTAAAACTGCAAGAGCTACCTTTAACATAATTATTTCAAATATAATAATCGATTTTCACCATGTTGGTTATTTCCATATTCAATATTTATTAAAGATATAACTATATAAAATCTGTAGATCAACCGAAAGGCCTCAATGTTAACCTGACAAAAACGGAAATCTATCTTTTCACCAAAAAGTAAAAAAATTTCTACGTAACAGACAAAGTTAAGTACATGGGTGTAATCCTCGACCTGAAATTTAAATGGAGATACAACATAGAGGTTAGGATCAACAAGGCACATCGGTGCTAGGCGATATGTAGGAGAACTATAGACATGAAATGGGATCTTAATCCTTCTATGACGAATTGGCTTTATAAAAGTGTAATAATACCAATTTTAGCTTATGCTTCAATAATCTGTTGGAATGCTTTAGAATAAAAGTGCAATATCAAACTACAGCAGGGAATTCCGCGCATATACTGCTTGGGTATAAGTAGTGTCATGTATACTACTTCAACAAAGGCTCTGGAAACGCTGCTAGATATTCTACACATTGAAACATATTTAAGATATGAGGTGGCGCTTACAGCCGAAGGGCTCTTTACTTTAGGCGAACTGGCCAAAATGGTTATACGATTCGTCATCAATGTATACTGGACACATTAGAAGCTTATACACAATCATCGGACGAACCTGATAGTATACCAGACACAGAATATTTCGGAAACTTTGAAACGCTGATCCCAGATAGAATATCAAGGTCAAGCGGAACATTAGAGCAAATACCAGTAGGAATCCGTTGTTACACGGATGGCTCTAAATTGGATGACAAAGTGGGGCTAGGGTTTTATATTGTAGACCCAGAAACAGAAATATACCACCGTTTACTAATTCATAATACAAGTTTTCTTGCAGAACTACGAGAAATAACGAAATGCGTAAACTGGATTAGAATAAATATGGCGCCCATAGCGCTTTACCGACAGCCAGAAGGCAAGTGGTAGAACTAAATCTGTGACCGTATCGGATTATAAGAAAACTTTAACTGAGTATTCTTCCAGAGGTAAGGTTTACATCATATGGGTACCAGCTCACTCGGGAGTAGTCGGCAACTAAAGGTCAAATGTAATAGCTTTAAAGGAAAGGGAGCTCGAGTCAGTTAATCTGACAAAAGCAAAACCATTCAATGCAACAAAAGCTGAACTAAAAATATGAGAATCCCTTAAGGCCTCTTGTAATGAAACATTGGGTAAAACCACGAAGATGCTATGGGGTGAGCCTGATAAGAGCAAAACGAAAAATCTCCTCAAAATGAGGAAGTCTGCAGTTAATACTGCAGTCAGTACGTATTCTGAGTGACACACAGGATTACGAGCACATCTATACAAAATTGGACGTGCGGATTCAGACGAATGTAGAGCATGTGGAGAGGACAGTGATACTCTGGAGCACTTTCTTTGCCACTGCCAGGCATTCATCGAAGTTAGATCCAAGTATCATGGAAGTGATGTTATTTCGAAAATAACATTCCTGACTAACATTGGATTGGATTTTTATTATTTATGTTTAAAAAACTGAGTTTCTTAACAGTGAAAAATAATTCATTCAGTGAACTTTTTTCACAATAGGGAGCGCCCAACAGGACCGATAGCGGCTTAGGTGTATTCCTTCGGATTTGATGTAGTATGCATTCTCCTATCAACCTAGCCTAACCATATCAAATCTGAAGATACACTAGGCTTCTATCGGTTGTGCTCTCCTTTTCATGGAAAATGTTTGTTATCAAAAAACTATGTTCGTGCGATGTTCAAAAACTCAGTTTCAGACGTTATTTCAAAGAATTTTCCAATCAGAGTTCGTGTGGGATATTATATCCACAATAATATTGCTGCCAAGATATTTGGATCTAGTTTCGTCGTAAGCCTAGAAATGACAAGGAAAGTTCTTCATTGAATGCTAAACTCTGGGAAGTAATAGAGCAAAACGGTCTTAGATTTAACATTATTAATAGCATAACGTTTCATTGGCCGTGTAAAGCTAACATTTATGTATTACCTCAAAATGCCTTCAATGTTCACTAAGACAACTGAGCTTATGAAGCACAAACAATGGTCTTGGCCTGAACCCAGGCAAAATTAAACTAGAAGAATCCTTTAGGTGGTACTAGTTCAATTTTCTACCGCTTTAACGGTAAATAACTCACGCTCTCTGTTCTAAACTCTAAGATGTCATGATCCAAGCGATATCATCAAAATCACCTATTGTAATCTACACATGTAGTAAACACATAGTTGGATTTTTGGCTTCTGTCCAATGATTAGTTGACATTTTTATAATTAACAACGTTGCGTTGTCAACATTGGATAGTGTTGTTGAAAAATGTTATTGAAAAATTTGGTGTCAATTTGGTAGCAGGCGTTTATATTTATTTTTCCCTCTGTGAAGGACTGTATAAACGCAGACAAAGGATTCTGCTAGGGATGCTAAAGGGGCACTGCTCAGTTAGGGCATAGGTCAGTAAGTTGAACAGCAATATGTCGGATTATTGCAGGTTATGCGAAGATAAGGAGGAAATAGAAGCGGTATTGTACATAATTTGCTACAGAATCCCCGGCTGAAGTGGCTAGGGAATAGATTCCATGACGAAATGGGAGTTATTGCGGGTCTTGACATTCGAAGTTTACTAGGTTTTGTCAAGGGAATTAGTCACTTTTTCAGCTGTGCTTTAAATGGGAACAAAGATTTTCTCTGAAAATTCCTTTTACACGCAGAGAAAAAACATAGAAAAAACATGGTTACTTACTTATTACTTTTAAACAATAAAATGTGTTGAAATAATTCTCATTTGGTTTGTAACATTATATGTATAAGTATTTCACTTTGAATAGAATAAATAAATTGTAAATCGTGTATTGTAGATTTTTATTTTTTTTAGAAGCTGTATTTATACTAATTCAGTAATCAAAATAAATTTGATTTCGATATATGTATATTTTTAAACGATATTTTGATCACAGTGGATCATAATGTATAACAAACAATATTATGATAAATAAAATATATTATGATAAAATATTTTAGCTGATTTTAACCATAATATGATATTTTAAAATTGTTACAATAACCATAATATTTTGCTCTTAGAAAATGGTTACCACAACCATGTTTTTCCTCTGCGTGTAGCAATCTACTTCATTCTTTCTAGTTTTTATTGTAGGATTTTCGTTTCTCTGTTTTTCGAATCTTCACTCTCTTGCAGAGAGTTTACAATGGACCTTATGGTCTCCGATTGAATATCATATTTTTATGGTGCATAGCTCTTTTAAACCTAACCAAATTAACTATTCTAACTTCTACATTTATGACATCTGGAGCAATAAGGAGCACAACATTGCGCTATGTTTTGTGCAGCTTCACTGACAATCTGCCTATCTCATGGTCTAACAATTGTCGCTGAATGTTGCGCTTAGACTAAATTTAGCCGGCTCGTGGAAAGTTTGGACAAGCTTCCATCATGGAAAACGTCAACTTTATTCCAGTCTATATAGATTACTGCTCTTCATTTCTTCTTCCTGCCACATGATGAACTGTAAGGACAAAGAGTTAGATACCGTATACAGAGAATGACTTACTCGAACTCTATAAGAATGGATTTAAGTCTATGAGAGTGGTACCACTTTTAAAGCAATTTTTTAAAAATGTATTAACAATCTCGGTTGCCTTTTAAGAGCTGGTTTTTGAGTTGGCAATTAAATGCCAATTAATAACCAGTTAATCTAAATCTAAATTGATTCTGATATTAATGATGGTTAAAAAATTTATAATTTTTTTTGGCATCAGCTGTTTACACTTTTGAATTTCTTGCTGATGTTTAAACCACCGCCATTGGGCGCTTTAACTAGCAAACAAAATTAACTGATTGAGTATTCAAAAACAACTTTCGAGGATAAATTTTAATTTAATCCTTATCCTTTACGCAAATATTGACCCTAAGTTGCATTATTAGTTGCCAAAATAAAAGTACAGATGCGGTTACTTAAACGTTTTTAAGTAATCTGTATATATGAAATTCTAACGTTACTGACTCACTGATTGACTGACTGATTCATCATCCCACAGCCTAAACGGTTGAAGCTAAAGAGCTGAAATTTGGACAGGAGATTGGTCTAACACCAAATAGATCCACTAAGATTTTTGGAAATTCGAATATTTAGGGGGTAAAAACGGGTAAATTCGGTAACTTCATATCTCCTACCAAAAGTGAAAAATGTGGTTACTTTTTGCATAAAGGGGGACTTTTTGTACGTTTTTGAAATCTCTATAATATTGAACCTAGAAACATGAAAAGCATGTATGGCCTGGATTAAGTGATGACCCATAAAAGGGGACTTTTGATATTTTTTCGCCCTTTTTTGATCATCAAATGGTACAAATGGATCCCATAAAAGGAGTTGTTCTGGTATTTTTTGGTTCTTCAAAAGGCACTTATTAAAATTTCTATAATTTTGAACCTAGAAACATGAAATTAAGCATGTATGGCCTGGATTAAGTGAGATCGCATAAAAGGGGTGTTTTTGGTACGTTTTTTTTACAAAACCTATAAAACGGCTCGGTAACAAGCTAGTAACTTTATAAATAATTTTGTTTAATTCATTGGTTGGTTACGCGCGAACAGTCAAGTAGAGTCGTTTTGACCCGACCTCTTCACTCGTTAGATGTAGTATTTTATAGTTTTACATCCAGTCTGTAGCAGTGATAAATCTTAAGATATCATTAAGCTTAGATCCAGATATCTCACCAAGGCTAGATATAAAGTAGCTTGCCAAGAAAACGGTTTCTTTTCACTGATAGAACAAGGCTTTCGCAGAGAAGGTCTTACATCTTCTCTGTCCATGTCTTTGCAACTGCGACAATGTTTGTTGAACGGCTTGGGCTAGCCTACTTCCATGTCTGCCTAGCAACTAGTGCCTTTTTATTACTGCTGTTAATCTCGATATATCCCGACTACTTCGTTTTATAAGGTGCGTTTCTCATTAAAAGAGGGTCACAACATCTTGATCCCCTTACATGTGTCTAGGTTATTGTACTTATTTTCTGTCTTTTAAAGATAGAATCTGAGGATACTACTCTTGTTAAAACCTAACGGGGTTGTACTGTTTGACTTCATTGACTTGATCCATTTCCTGACTGAAACCACTGTTTTTGTTTGTTTAAAAAGCTGGCAATGCAACTGAAATTCGTTTACCATACATAATCGACGTAAACAATTTGTCTCCATTGTCGTGAGTCAGAAACCGTTTCTACTTTTACAACATTTACTATAGACATTTCTATTGGCTGAATGCCTCTTTGATATACCATTTGTACTACCTCAAGCCAAACCAAAACTTTAAATTCAAAATAAAAGAAGTTTTGTTTTATATTTATGCTTTAATGTTAAACTTAATAATTGTTAACGATTTATTTATTCATTCATACAGATTTAAAATCAATTTATCAAATAAGTTTCATAGATGTAAAATATATATATTTATATTTTTTTAAGTGTTAATGCCAAAAACAAAATAATATGTAATATGTTTGTAAGTGGTGTAGTTGATTAATAAAGTAATAATAAAAAATTAGAATAATAATTTTAATACAAAAACAATGTTGTTTTTAAAGTACAATAAAAAATAGAATAAATTTAGATGTGTTTATAAATCAGTGCTTAAAGTTCATTTAAGTAAAAAAAAGAACAAATTAAAACAAACGATTGTTTTAATAGTTTAATTTTTTTGTTTATATATTTTTATATGATTTAGAATGAATTTTGATTTATTTATTTAATATTTTTTTGTTTAGTTGTTGTTTTACAATCACATTTAATTGTATTTGTATTTGTTGATTTTTTAGTTGAATTTACATAGTTTATGATTTTTTTATTGATTTTTTTAATAATAGTTAAGATAAACATAATCATATTGTTGTTATTGTTATGCTTGTTGTTGCTTTACTATTTGTTTTATTTGTTTTTACACATACAATTCTATTTAAATAATAATAATATTTATTAATAGTATGTTCAACTCAGTTTTATTTAGGTATTTTAATTTTCTTTTATTAAGTTTTCTTAAATATTTACGTTTTTTTTAATTATTTATCATCTACTTATTATGTATGTTTGTAGTTTTATGTGTGTATGTGTGTGTATATTGTGACTGTCAGTGGATATACAATTTTTATTGTATTTCAGGTTTTTCCTAATTATTTTGTATTATTTGCAATTAAAGTTGTGGGAGTGTGTTTAAGAGAGGGATGATTGATAATTGTTTTAAAACATTTTCATACTTTTGTTTACAAGAATTAAAATAAAATTAAAACAGAACTTTTATTTAAATAAAATACAAAAACACAAAAGAAAACTTTCCACAGTATGTAGTTGTTTGTGTACAACAATAAAAATTATTAAGGGGATCAATTAAGGGGGGGGGAGGGCCTATAAAATTATGTTTATTTAATTATTTTAAATAATAAAACAAATTATAAACAAAAATAAATTATAATAATAACAACAACACACTTTATTTGTTTTATTTACCGTAGTTTGACTAACTATTTAAACAAAACAAAGCAAAAAAAAAACTATTAAAAAAATAGAACTGCATTAGTAGTAAGCGACGCAACTACTTTAAGCGTTGCGACATTATCACATAACATTGAGATCAATCGGGGGTTGGGGGTGTTGGAGGAGTGTCTGGGTTGATAACATAAACTGTTTACGTTTTCATTTAAAGTTTTCTAAAACGGGTTTTTTGAAAAATTCTGACATTTTCTTGTAATTCTTGTAAACATGCATGACATATGCATATATATGTATGTGTAATTTATATGTCTATTACATTTACTACTTCAAAATTATTATATTTATGATTATTGTATTGTTTTTAGTTATAGTATCATTTAAGAAAATTATAAACAATTGGCTTGATTTTTTTCCTTTTTTTAATTTGAAAAATTGAAAATTTTGAATATCGGCCCTAAATTTAATTCATTTGTCTGTAATAGAAATACATTCTAATTGAAAAGGTAAACATGTTTCAAAATTACCGTTCTTTACCTATTTAAGACGTTAAAATAACGCTACTACTTGTAATTGTAATTGTAATTTTGCCATTTACAATTATTTGTAATTTATATACTTCTAGTTACAAAATACATGTAATTAAAAGAGGAAAAAATGACAATTATCAGTAATTGTAATTTCTTCAATTACAATTAGCTTTTATTGACAAAACTTCAATTCAAAAACAGTGTAATTGGTAAATCTTAAATTACAATTACTTCTAATGTAATTGTAATTGAAAATATAGTCATTACCCCCAATTAACACGTTCACATAAACGATACAAGGATTTTTGTTTAGGAACGAATCATATTCAGACAAAAGTTGACACTGCTTGTTTTTTTTTTTCTCCGCATCGAAATGTTTCGATTTTGGAGTACAAAAATAAAATTTTGTTTAAAGTAAATATCGAAAACTTTAAATCATTTGTCGTTGTAGTTTTTTATACAACATGTGAAATGTATAGAATCGATTTGAAATTTTGAAAAATTGTATTTATAAAATTGTGTAAATGTACACTGTTGTTTGTGTTAGAAGTAAATTTTAAAAAATGTTAAAACATAATTATTAACAAGAATTTTGCAAAAAAATAAATTTTTTTTAAAGATTTTAAGTTTTCCATTTTGTATATTTATATTTTTTTCAATTTCTCAATATTCTAACAGGATTTATGCCCAAATTCAGAAAAGAAAACAATTTTTAAAATTCAGTATGAAAAATTCTTTGTTTTTGTTAGTGTTTTCCATACAACATTTCAAATATTGCTCTATATTCTTCTTTCTGAATAAGGACCTTAGACTCGTATTCAAAAAGTAAATGTAAAACAAATTGTTTTAAACAATATTTAAAATTTTGTATTAAAAACACTAACAAAAACTGAGTAGTTTTTAAAGAAAATTTTAAAAATTGTTTTCATTTCTTCTTTCTGAACACGGGCCTTAATTTTAACCATCTAGCCAATTTTTAAACTTAAATTAGTGAAATATATATTTGAAATAAAATGTAAAAGTTATAAAAAATTATGTTGTAAGAATTTTGTTTAAAGAAAAATATAATTCAAACACAATCCTGCACAAACTTTAATTTGTTTTAAAGAAACAGACAAAGAATCTCATACAATTGTATATACAATCTTGAAATTTCTATTTTAAAACAATTACATTTCATACAAATCATTAGCAAAATTATGTATTTAAATTAATGTAAATGAAGTACTTATTAACACATTTTACTAACTCCATCTTGGTTAAGTTTTCAATTACCAATATTTACATTTATATAATTTATACACAATTCCCTTCATGTCTTAACTGTTTGGCTAATAAATTTTACAAAAAATAATTAAACTAAAAATGTATGAAACAATATTAAACAATATAGAGATTAGTGTTTGCTATTTAATAAAACTTAATTAGAGAAATTTGTTTAAAATTATTTTAATTTAACATAGATTTGTTGTGTTTTTTTGTAGAGGTTTTTTTTAATTGTTTAAATGTTGTTGTATAGTTTGTTGTTTATATGTATGTATTTATTTGTTTATTTTTTATAATTTTTTGTATTTTTAATATTATATAAATATATTTTAATATTATTATGTATTTTTTTAGTTTTTTTGTTTTTGTTTTTTTATGTATTTACAGAAATAAACTACATATTAAGAAGAAATTTGTTTTGTTTTGTTTTTTTTTTTTCTTTCTTAAATAGTAAACAATAAAACAAACAATTCACACGCATAAATTACAACTACAAATGAAAGGAAATTTGTTTTAATTAGAGAGAGAGAGAGAGAGAGAGTAAATTAAAGAAACCAAAGTATAATATATTGTAATTATGTACATACATGTATGTTTATATGTATGTTTTAATGTATGCTTGTATTCTAGGTTTATAATTTAACTATTGTTTGTTAAATTGTTTAAGTTATTATTTAATTTCTATTAAATTGTATTGTTGTGTAATTATTTATGTTTATTTTTGTTGTAATTAAATTTGTTAAGTGAGCCTTATGTTGCTTTTATTACAGTTTTGTTTTAATCTTTGTTTTTTTTTTTCTTTATTTGTATAAAGTTCTCACACATTGAGAACTATTCGTCTATTTGTCTAGAGAAGTCATTCTAATGCGTGTTTGGTACAACAAAAAAAATATACAAGACAATGTTTTTGATGACAGTATTGCCAACTTTTAGTAAAACGTAAACAATGAACAGCTGATTTTTTTGCAAATATTACTTTTGTAAAATGTAAAATTTTAGAAAAAATATAAAAAAATAATAATATTATCGATAAAACAAATCAGATAATTACTATTTACTTAAAATATTTAGTTTTTCTTCTTCCGAATTCAATATTTTATTGTTTTTGTTTATTGTGTTTTCTTTAATTAAAACTTAAGTTTTTTTAGACTTAGACTTAGTTAGACTTTTCTAAAGGATTAAGCTCCGCTGAATTCAAATCTGGGAGGTTACTTCATATTTCAATTCTAAAGAAAAAGCTTTCAAAACACAATGTGTTTAATATTTTAAAATTTTTATAAAATTTTATTCTTTCGAATCCTAAATCCAAGTTTCTCTATTATACCAGGAATTTAAGGTACTGTGTATAACATCTGAAAGATGTGGTTTAAATCATTTGAGTCAACAACATCAAAATTAAACTTTTGATTAATTGCTAAATGTTCTTGAAAAGTATTTTTAGAGATATTTTAAAAGTGATATGACTTAAGGTTGGAGTTGGAGTTTTATATTCAAAATATTAATTTAAAATAAAATCTAAAATCGAAATTTAACTTATTGTCAGTTATAAAATTAAATGTATATTTAAATTTGTGCTAAATAATTATTTAATAAAAGTGTTTAAAATTTTCATAGATTTTCAAAAACACGTGAACTCATGACGTTCAAAATAAACTGTTTATATAACATTGTGAACATAAATTCCTTTATATTTAAAAATTTTTGAAAGTATCAAACTCTGAAAGAATTAAGGAATAAAAATTGTTTCTAAATATATTTTAGTTAGTTATTTTGAAAAGAGGATGTATATAAATCAAATCCGAAGAAATACCTAGGCTTCTATAAGACCTTTTGTGCGCCTCGTAACCGGTGCTTTAGAAAGGAATCGAACCCAACACCTCCGATCTACCAGACTAGAACACTAAACGCTAACCTATTGGAGGCCTTTATAGGACCTTTTGTGCGCCTTGTAACCAGTGCCTTAGGAGGGAATCGAATCCACCACCTCCGGTCTAACTGACTAACCTATCGGAGGCCATATTTTAAGTTTTAAATCTCAAATAAAATCCAATTGTATCAATTTGTACTCATTGTTATAACTTTGACTCAAAGTTCAAAGAGGTAAAGTTTGAAATGGCACAAAATAACATGAAAAACTTTTTTAAGTAAAAATTTTTTTAAAAATAGGTTGAACTTAGGACAATAATAAAAAATTTTAAATAAAAATCAAAATTTTATACAAAATGTGTATAATAAGTACTTTTGTTGCGTTAAGATATAAAAATGTTGTATATTTCTTCTGTGTAAAAAAAAACTAAAAATTATTCTTCTATTGTTTGTTTATTTGTTATTTAAAGTTTGTTAAGCTGCTCCTGCAGTTAAGACTGAACTTGCTCCGAATCGCAACGATTAAATTAAAAACTTAGGTTAAGTTAACACGATTACATATGATCAGTGTGTACCTCAAAGAACCGTGCAGCTATTGAATGTCACACATTTGGTCAATGCGGATTCGAAACGTAAAACTCTCGAAGGCAGAGCAAAAAGGACAGCCTGATTCCCCTTAAACGATAATGGCAACGGCGACTGACGATCTTTCTCCATCTAGAGTTAAATTACGAATGAACTCTGCCTTTAAGTACAAATAATTCAAAAAAAAGTTTATAAATTCATCTTAATAACATGCATATTCTTCCTTCTATTCATATAAGCTAACAAAGTATGTTAAAGCAACGAATAGTATTTTAAAAGTAATCAAAAACATTGCCTCATCATTCTGAACCTTACTACAACTGATAATGTCTAATCTTTGTCTATAACTCTAACTATCTACATACACATGTACTACATACATATGTATATGTATCTTGACTTGTAATTTACATTCGTAAGTTTAGCAAATTCCACTGTTACTGTTTTTTTGTTTTTATTGTTTATATATATATGAATATTTTGTTTGTTAATGATTTTTGTTTAACTATTTAGCTAAATATCACACTTAATTAGATACGATTACGACAGAAACAAATTCACAATTACTAAATAAGAATAAAAAATTATAATGAAAACAATATAATTATTATAAAAAAGTGGCTTAAACTAAACTAGCTAGGTAGTTATGGTAGTAGTAGACGACATATTCTGATAATAAAGACCATAATAATTATTAATTTATACATACAAGTATGAATAAAACAAAAATAAGAAATAAAAATATTAAAAAAAAAATTACTTAAAATTAACAAAAAAATATATATATAGTTGTGTGTAGCAAATTCATAACGAAAAAAAAAATAATAATTATTATAACTATAAAACAAACAAAAAAATTAAATAAAGTGGGAGTAGGGGCAGGGGCGATAAGAGTGGGGATTATTTAAAAAAAATATAACAAAATTAATAATAAACAACTTACAACAAGACAACAAAGTAAGATTTAGCGTGGTGAAGGGTGGTAAAACGAAGTGTATTCATATTTGTGAGTGTGTGTGTGTGTTTGTGTTTGAATACGAGATTGCACCTTCAGCACATACAAAAAAAAAAACGCAGTGTAGTGCCATTTTATTGCAACACGATTGTATTCACAATTTAATAATGTTGTTTTCATATTGTAGTTGCTGTTATTTGTTTAAGTATTGTGCGCAGGTAATTCACTTTCAATGCCACTTGTTGCTGCGACATTTGAATGTTGTATTTGTGTTGTGGTTGTAGGCGGTGGTGGTGTTACTGCTGCTGCTGCAGTTGCTAATGTGTCAATAATAGTTGTTTGATTATTATCATTATTTGGCTCAATATTAACTGTTGCTGCTGCGTTAGTTAAAGCAGCACTGCTGCCATATAATTTTTGCATTATATGCAAGGTTTCTTCATTAATTGTATGTTCAGGTGATATATTCTCTTTTATCTCCTGCTTTACATCGGTGGGTATACAATCCGCATTACATTCAGTGGTTAGCATAGTACCACATAAACATCCAGTTGTTGTGCCAACACAACCGCAGTACTCTCCAGGCTGGCCCAACAATATACCGCCGCTACTTTCGCTGGCTGTCGGTTGAACATTAAGTGCTGAGGCTGTGGTCATTGTTGTGCTACTGGTGGACGCTGTGGTTACTGGTTCATTGCCAAATGATAGATTTTGACGAAATACTTGTTTGCTAAAGTCGCGCAATTGTTTTGCGGCGTCGAAAAATGATCTTGATTGTTCGGTTACAACCGCAGCTGCTGTTGTTGCTACAGTATTGGCCAAGTCTACATTATTTGTAGCAGCTGCTGTTATAATATCATTGCCAAGTTTTGTCCATGATGGTGGGGATTGCTTTCGCAAAGGTACTAGACTCGTTTGTGACTTTTGTTGCTGCTGTGCAGCTAAAACCGCGGCTGCTGCAGCTTCAGCATATGTTGGTGGTGCTAAGAATAAGAAAAAAGAAAAGAGAATTAAAAAAACAATACTCTGCTTTCAAGTAATATACATTAAATTAAATCTTTAACAAGTTTCTGCAAAAATTAGAATTGTATGAAATTAAAAAACAAAATCTTAACATAGTACTTACACTGGCTCAATTGTGTGGCTGCTGTAGTTGTTGTCGATGATGCTATTGGTGGTTTCGACTCAGGCGATGAGCTACGCTGAAAGATGGTAGTTGGATTGTGAAATAATGTCAACAGTTTATCAACTGCTGTTGGATTTGAAATCCATGATACTTTACGTACGCGTTGTTGTTGCTGTTGTGGTTCCTGTTGCTGTGCAGCAGGATGCATTATATTTTCGTTTGACGTTTCAACAATATTGCCAATATTCTCTCTGGCTGCAGCAGCGGCGGCTGCGGCAGCAACTGGACCAAATACCTCATTAACAGTATTTTTGGTTAACGTTATGTCATTGTCACTGAACACTGCAATTGGGCATTGGCCAGATCCAGTTAGGTCATGTTGTTGCTGTTTGCTTAATGCTTCATTAGAATGAACAGATGATACTGGCGATGGAGATGAATCTGAGCTATCTGTGTTACTAGCTGGAGAAGTAGAGGAAGAGGACGATGATGAGGAGGATGTAGATGAGTCTGATGATGAGGATAATGTGGAGAGGAGCGATGGTGACGGCTGTAGGTTATTGGAACTTATTGGTACTGTTACTGGAGTCGTTGATAATGGTGCCGGTGTTGTCATTGAAGTATGTGTCTGATTGGTAATGTTGCTGTCATTTGTTATTGTATTATTTGTACTTTGCTCACATTGTTGTATTGTGGTTGTTGTTTTTGTTCCTGATAATATTTCTGTTCCCGCTGGTGTTTTCATTGTAGAAGGGTTCTGATGCAATTTCAAAATTGGTGTAGTAGTTATTGCTGCAGATGACTCGGTGGTAGTATTGAATTCTTGCTGTGGCGTAATTATGGTGGGCGGTGGTGTAACAAATGTTGCTGGAGGGGTAACTTGTGCTGCTGTCGTAATACTACTACTACCACTAATGAGTGAATCCTGTCGCCGTTCATCTGTACGTTTATGTGATTGAGAGGGTGGCGTAGTCTCTAAATATCCAGTTATTGACTCTTTAGCATTTCGCGATATGGGCGTTGGTGGAGGATTAATTGGAGGTGTTATGGGTTGGGTAAAGCGACTGGCCAAGGGTAGGTTAGGATCTTCGTATACTTTACGCACTAGGAAACGAGAACGCGGTGAAACCGACAATCGCTTAATAGATTGCGTCGATGACGAAATTGTTGCCATTGATGGTAGCGAACAGGATGTTGGTAGCGAGGTAGATGTAATGTTTTGATAAATAGGATCATTACCTCCTCTTTCCGTTGCTGAGGATAATGGTATAGCAGCGCTACTCATAGAAACAGCCTTTGCGGCAACAAGACTGTTGCCTATTGGTTTTTGTGTATTTGGCGATGTAAGTGGGCTGGCTTCTGGCACCCGAAAAACTTGAAACCTACTAGCACGATTTGGTGACGACGATGGAGATATTGTGGTTGGACTTGGTACTGGGGAGCGCAATCTGGTACCGGTTTTCCGTTTAATATCTAATTTGCTGTTAGACGCAGAAACTACAACATTTTTCGTCGTATCCACAACAGGTCGGCTTTGACAAGTTAAAGATATCTTTCGCGATCCAAGGTAATAACCTCCTCGTCTCTTACCCATAACATTTGCCGCTGATTTTTCCTGTTGGATTTGAGCTTGTGTTTTCTCATTGCGAGAACACATCGATCTTACATTTTCCAAGACGCGTGCATAGTCTAAATGGGCTTCACTGCCCACAGAGAGCCGTTTAGGCTCATCGTCAATGTCAATTTGCGTTACGGTGGTATTCGACTTCAAAACTTCAGCTATTTTTGTAAGACTTTCCACTTCTAACTTGTTGTCGCGTATGTCGATACGTTGCAGGGTGCTGTTGCCACCGAAAGTTAGAATGGACGATAGCGTCTCTATACCTTTGGCACTGAGGTGGGCGCTCTGTAAGCCCAGCGTGGTTAATGTAGTATTTTTTGTAAGACTATCCTTTATTAAAGTTACGAATTCATTTGACAGACAATTTTTGCCAATATTGAGCAGTTCTAACGAGACAGTTTCCGCCAGTAAATCTGAGATGTAGAGGCCAGATTCTTTGCTTAAGTTGTTGTTCCAGACTGCCAGTGCCTTAAGGCCACCTGGTGTCCTTGTGCCAAGTTCTGGCGTAGCGTCCATGGGTCGTTGCTGCCGCGTTAGCGTATCATTTTTAGTAATTTTTTCGTTA
Source organism: Lucilia cuprina (assembly GCF_022045245.1). Lineage (NCBI taxonomy): Eukaryota > Metazoa > Arthropoda > Insecta > Diptera > Calliphoridae > Lucilia > Lucilia cuprina. The sequence continues at coordinate 52,341,036 of NC_060950.1, read as the reverse complement.
AGATTGGATGAGGATGAAAAATTTAAGTCACCACTGCCTATACTGCCATCCAACGAATTATCGCTGCACAAACTATCGGTGCTTTGAGACCGATTTCGAGAAGACTGGGTCAAAAATCCGCAGTTGGATTCTGTACGCCGTAAACCACTGCTTGCTCCGCCCGGTGATGTGGATGGTGGCGGCGGCGTAGGTGTGGGACTGGGGCTAGTACTTATTGTACTATTTGATTTGTACTTCTGTGTAAAGCTTTCCTGAGCAATTGTCACCTTTGGTATTTTATCGCGAACTTCATTTGCAGTTGCAACTTCAGGTTCCGTAGGCTCCTCCAAAGTAACAAAGCCTACTTGAACCGTGGGAGGTGCTGTTGTCGTAACAGTGGGCAGCGAAGAAGAAAGGCAAGAATTAATAGGCGAATCGGCTGTCAGACGTTCTCTTTCTGTTAAAGGCGTTGAAAGATTGGTGAAAGGTGGAGTTGGTGGGGTAGGTGTGGATGATGGCGTCACTTGAGCTGCGGCCGCTATAAGGCATTCGTTGGATTCCGATGCAATTGTGGCTGTTTCAATAGCCAACTCTTTGGCAATGTCATCGAATCGTGTACTTTCAAGCGATGTAGATAGGCGGGTAAATTCTTCCGGCAGATGACGACTAATATCACCTTCCGAGGCACTTTCGAATGCGGAGTCCGTACTGTGGGTGTCATCGAAGTCTTCTCCCAGTTTTGTATTCTTGTTAACATCCAAAGCTCGGCTGGCAGCATGATGTTGCATCACATTTGAGTGATCTCCCGAGCGCATGTCGACGTCATCCCCAACCGCCACTCGAGATACACCTCCACCACTCACAAGACAGTCGCTCTCCTCTGCAGTCACTTCAAACACACCTGATCTTGGTATATTTTGATCGTTGGCAATATTTGAGAAGGCGGGTGAACACGATATTTGCGTAGAGGATAACGGCATATTGATTGATTGTGGTGTTGAATTATTGTTATTATTGTTGTTATTGTTATTATTAGTTAAAAGAGTACTTTGAATATTTGCTGTATTACTCAAGTTTGCGGGAGAATTAACTAAAACCACATTTGTCTCATCTAGTGTGACATTGTTACCTGCGATAACCGGACATTCTCTAGGAGAATTTTGAAATGCTATCGCTTTTTCTTTTCCATCTTTATGAACTTCTGAGGATGCAGTACTTGACGGATTTACAATGGCACTAGTCAACGTAACTGTACCCTCACTTAGAGATGTTACTTCCAAGCCTAACGTGTTTGTTGGGGCTTTTGTATTTGTACTTGTACTTGTTGTCGTGGTTGCAGCAGAATCGAATATTTCATCACTAATTAAACTAGCCTCTTCAGAATTACAGGCAGCTAAGGTGTCTGTGGATAGGTTAGATGCGCCATCTTCACTGCTGCTTTCACTGTTCATTGATAAAAGTTTATCAAGCATGGATTGGCCGCCACTGCTGCTTTGCAATGGGTTTCTAATCGTACTGGAACGTACTGTGTCATCAGTATCTTCATCGCCATCATTTTCATCGATTGTCGATCCAACAGATGATATTAATGGAGGTTTCACTTTATGTTGTTCATGTACGGCATTATCACTATGCGTTTCAACTGCGACTCCTTTGACTTTTTCTTCAATTGATGGCAAGATCGACGGTGTTTCCTTACTGATGTTACCTTCACTGACTAAATCACTGCTTTTTGATGTTGTTTTCAATGACTGTGTTTCATTTGGTTGTTGGTCCTTTTTGGCATTCCAATCTAATGTCGAATTATCATTTTTTTCCGCAAGATCCACAGGGGGAGAGGATTCAATTGGAGACATACACTCACCATCACCATCATCGTCTATGGCAGCTGTACGTTGAAATGTTGTTCGTCGCTCCATCTCAATGGATTGCATAATCAAAGCCTTAACTATGTGACGCAAACCCTCGTCCCTAATATTATTATTGCTTATATCGATTAGCTCTATATAATGATTACATTTCAGCATTCCCGCTATTGTATCAGCATCGTGGCAATCTAAATCGTTGTGTGCCAGCCAAAGTTCTTTTAGAACTTTATTGTGGAAAAGTTTATAACCTGAAGATTGAAATTATTAAAATGTTTTAATAAATTACTGGGTTTCATAACAAAAAAACTAATCAAAATACTTACACAAACCGCTCAACGGTGCCCCTTTTAAACCACAATGTTCTAATTTTAACGTATGCAAATTGGAAGTACTTAAAGCATTTCCTAAAAGATCTGCACTTAGTTTTGATATTGGATTGCCTTCTGCATTTAGCACCTGCAGTTCCTGACTGTGACTTATCATATAAGTGCATGATATCCAACCTCGATGTGTCATGCCAGCGGCATTTGACGAAATGTCTAATTCATGTGCAGCCTCATAATATTCAATCATATCAAAAAGAGCACTGGCCGCAGCTTCGTCCAATTTACAATCGGAGAGATCTATTGATTTGTACTGCACCTGAAATTATAATATTAAAAAAACGATTGATTAGATATATTAATGTATAATTATAAATTTTCAAAAATAAAATTAGTATTAGCTGAATTAAGAATTATAATAACATGAATCTTTGAATTCTGATTTGTCGATTATTTAGATTTTTTGGTAGCTGCCTTGTCACTCTAAGGATCCCCCCGGAGGCATGTTACCTTGGCGAGACCTCCGTCTTGGTGTTATTTTAATCTCGGGGTATAAAGAGGTGGCCAATACCTCCAATCTGTCCGGGATTGTAAAATTGGTTACAGTCTACTGCTTGACTTAGTCATTGCCTAGATTACCAAAGGTCAGACCAGAGCACCGCATAATCTGGTACTACGGGTGACCAGTTGCCCGCAGGACTATGTCCTGGCTGGTTGAGGTTCCTTCGGGATCCACGTAGTGGCTGTGGTTTAAACCCAAATTCGCGGGGAGAGTAAGTGGCGGTTAAAGGACTGATGCATGATAATAGTCAATATTTTGGTATAAGTTCGGTGCTGTTGCCGAGAACAACAGATACCCCGCAGTCGAGTGGTATTAATTGTATATGGTACGGGATGAATGTGAGGTTCGGCGAGCATAACACACCCGTCTACTTAATGAATGTGTCGTATGTTTTTCTCTTATGAATGTGTCGTATAAATGAGATGTGTGCTCGGTTGAATGATGATGGATGAAAGGTATCATATACATTTGATACCATTGAATTATCCTTCCTTGTCCAGATATGTTCATGTTTACTCTGTTCATATCAGAATTACCACAGTGTGTCCCTGTGCATAAGAACAATGTCTACGGCTTATTGATGATCGTACTTCTTGTACTTGTTTAATCAGGATTGCCAATCCTGGAAACCAATATAACCTTATTGTAAACAGTCACGTAAGTTCAGTTTATAAAACTTTCGGTTCTCAATACCTTCCACAAGATAAAACATACTATAAAACATAAAGTTATCGTTTAGTAAAAAGAATAAGCTCTCTTTTCGCAGGAAGATGTGAAAACCAAAATGAAAACGAACATTAAATTGGCGAACTTTCATCATAACAGAATTAATTTTATTCGCTAGTTTAAACTTTCGCATAAAAAATTTAAAACGGTGTTGTAATAAAAACGAAAATACACTATTAGTAATTTATAAAAAGTTAAAACTAATACAAATTTCTCACATCAAAATACTTTTTGAATCAAATTAAAATAAATTATTTTATGAGTACATTAATAGTTAACGAGCTATAACCAAAACAATGTTGATCGCATTATCTTATCTAAGCATTGACAGCGTACGAAAAAAAATTATAAATGGATATTTATAATTGTTTATTTGCAAATATTGTTAGTACAAAATAATATTGTATAAAAAATTAAATAAATTCTAATACATAACTTGAACGTGTTGATCGCTAATCTTCAAATAAAAAGTGAAAAAATCTAAAAAAAATATATATGTTTCTTTTAAAAACAATATCTCGTGCTGAATTTTGATTAAATTTGACACATTTTTTGCTATTGGTGCAAAAAATAATGTGTACAAATATATGCAATAAGATAATAAAGGGGGGTCTCGACATTTTTTTCGCACTTCTAAAATTGATTTGATGATAAACTCATAGATTTTTTTAAATTCACACATTAAATCACATTAGAATCTAAGGCTATATGAGTGTAAAGGTAGAAAGTTCGTTGCCTATGCGGATGTCGTGGAGCTACTGATGAAGGAAAAATTGCATGGAGACTGCACTAGGTGAACTCTTGTAATAGGCGAACGAACCATAAGGGACCGGGCGTAAATCCTGGGAAAAATGGAACTGGTACTATTTACCAGAAGATACAAGATAGACAACTTAAAGCTGCCAAAGTTGAATGTCAGTTCTGTACGAAGAAGGTCTACTTGATCAAGTAGATTGTGGAAATGCACTTAGGACATTATGAGACTGTTTACCATTAGACTATGTTGGATGTCGGGGCACTGTAATGTGCATATTAATGAGGTTGCGGACGAACTGGCTAGATTAGGTTCGAACCTTTATATAGATTGTTAGTAAAACCCCCCATTTGTCATTGTTATAGATTGATATTCGAAAGATTCCGTGACATCATATACCGGTCCTGGAATAGTAGATTGGGTAACAAAATATCAAAGCCCTAAGGCCAAAACTTGATATGAAGCTACAAAAATACTTACAGGACTGGATAGACGCATGTGAATTCCCGTAAGGAATTGTAAGTCAGCATAAGGACGTAAGGATGTAATTCCCGTCAGCAGCTTATTAATCAGCAGTTAGTTATTTATTATACATAAGGCGTAAGGATTCTGATATGGATGCTAACGGAACACTGTTCAGTGTGTTCCGTTGTTCTAAGGTGAGGAGGCTAAGGTGGGGAAGGAAATAGAGCAAATAATTTGCTACTGTCCTAGGATACAGAATCACAGGCTGAAATGGCTAGGAAATAGATTTCATGACGAAATGGAAGACATTACGTGTCTTGACGCTCGCAGTTTACTAGGTTTTGTCAAAGAATTAGTCACTTCTCCGGCTGGGATTTACTGGGGGACAAAGATTTTATTTTTTATCCCTTCAGTCTTCAGAGCATTGACTGATAATTATTTTCTATCCTTTTACCTATTTTCTTCCCCTTTCTGTCTAGTTTTTCTTGCAGTGTTTTTATTTCTCTGTTTTTTGAATCTTCACTCCTTTAAAGGGAATCACAATGGATCTTATAGTTTCCCAGTGGATATGTATGTATCTTTTTATGGTGCAAAACATTTCTAAACCTAAACATATTCTTTTTCGAAAAAAATACATTTTTATAATTAATTGAAATCATTAATTAAACTTACTTCTTAGCGGTAGTTATTCTTCCAGTTTATAAAATTTTTCTATTAGAACTATCAATATATTTTTAAACTAAACAAGTAAGAGTGTTATAATCTTATATATCCCCAGCAAAAACCTGGTAATGAGCTGTAGTTCCATAACACTTTACTTTTCAATGACTATTTACTGTCTGCATTACTTTGAAGTACTTGAGTAATGACTTTCTTTTAATATTAAATAGAAGTACTTTATTTTCGGTTCTGTCATTTTGTTTGCATATTTTATTTAATTATGTGTTAAGAATTTTGTTTTTAAAAAAGAAAACAACATTAACTTCGTATCTGAAAACCAGTGGTGCAGTGAGTATAACACTTAACTAACAAACCGAAGTCCCTGGTTTGTATTCTCACTGGCTCCTTTTTATTATTGAAAACAAAACAACTTACTCAACAACTTCTTTGTAAGCAAAATATACTTTTTTATTTTTATTTATTTAAGATTCATTTTTACAATCAAACCTATTAGTTTGGACTAATATGATTGCTTAGACTTACAATTAATTTTAACTTCCTATTTGTAAGCGAGCAAAGAATTACTTGCCCCTAATGACATCACCGTGTTAAAATAATGAGTTAAAATGCTAAAGACGAAGTAATGAAAAGAGGTTTTATTAGCAGTTTAGCAGTTTATTATTTTTCAATGTATGTTTCTTTTCAATGTAAGTTTCTCCTAGGTTCATCTTTAAATCATAACCTATAAACATAACATGAATTTCGGAAGTGGTTCTTTATGAATTGATCATTTAGTTATTTGCAGTAATGGTTTTATTATCCCATGTATATCGTCGATACTTCATAAAAATCGGAGAGATATTTGCAATTATGAAACGATCTTTTCAAATTTAAAAGATTAAATGAATTTCAGAAGCCGATCCTGTACTATGTCAATAGATCGAATAATGGACCGATTCTCATAAAACTTTGCAATTAGATTTTGGTTCCTGTAAAACTTGTTTATATCGAATTTTAACACTATATTGGTATTTATAAGTACCAAAAAATTCACTTTTTCAGGTTCTCACCTAATTCCGACACTACACACATAATTTCATGTTTCTGGGTTCATTATTATAGAAAACTCAAAAAGTACGTTTTGAAAAACGAAAAAGTATCAAAAAGTTCCATTTATGTGTTATCACTTAATTCCGAATCTACATACTTAATTTCATGTTTCTGGGTTCGATATTACAAAAGTACTTTTTGAAAAACGAAAAAGTACCAAAAAGTTCCCTTTTATGGGTACTCACTTAATTCAGACTCCACATACTTAATTTCATATTTCTAGGTTCAATATTATAGAAAATTCAAAAAATACATTTTAAAAAAGTTCACTTTTTCCGGTTCTCGTCTAGTTCCAACGCTACATACTTAATTTCATGTTTCTAGGTTCAATATTATTGAAAATTCAAAAAGTACCCTTTGTAGAACGAAAAAGTACCAAAAAATCGTCTTTGACGTGTTTCCGTCTAATCCGGACTCTACATACTTAATTTCATGTTTCTAGGTTCAATATTATAGAAAATTCAAAAAGTACCTTTTGAAAAACGAAAAAGTATCAAACAGTTCCTTTTTATGGCTTCTAACTTAAGCCAGGATCCACATAATTAATTTAATGCTTCTAGCCAATAACAACACACTAGTACTGCTCTCGCTACTACTACTCTTACTCTGCTGCTCTCGCTCTGCCTTAATATTATAAACAGAGTACAATAACAAAATTTACCGTATGATTATGTATTTTGTTTTTTTGCAATTTCTGTTTGAGCATGAATAAAAAATCTCAGTTTTTGATGAAATTTTCAGAGGTTGTCTCGGATTTTTGCTCATATCTCCGTTATTTATGGACCGATTTTGCTGATTATAAATAGCGATCTTTCCGAAAGCATGTCTAACAATATTATTGAAGATTCGGATCTCGCCGATATCTGGGATCCTTTAAAAACTAATTTCAACAAACATACAGACAAACAGACGGACGGACGGACAGACAGACAGAAAGGCTTAATCGACTCCGCTATCTATAAGGATTCAGAATATATCGGAAAATTATATTATAGAAATTACAAACGGAATGACAAACTTATATATACCCTTCTCACGAAGGTGAAGGGTATAAAAACGTAAACGAAATGAAATTGCTCCTTCTTTTTCTTACGATCCCGTTTTTGTTGAAATACCAATTTTCAATCGTCGCGTACTTTAATGCGGAATCGAAATGTAGAATAGGAATGATTATATTTTATTACTTTAGTTCAAACCAAATTTTCAGCAACGCTTTTAAAAGAGTCTTTTATAATTTCCCTTTCTAATCAGTTTCGACTCATTTTTGAGCCTTTCTAAGAGTAAGAATAATTTGATTATATAAATGCTAGCTAGAAAATTCTGCAAACTGCCTTATAAAAAATTTAGGTTTTTATAAATTAAAATAAACTAAAAATAAGGTATTTAATAAGGTATTTTTGTCCTTTATATATTTTGACACTTTAAAAACTACCATAGACAAAAGAAGATTATAATTAAGTAAGATTATAAGTTTTTTTTTTTAATTTTCATACTAATCTTCTTCTAACCTACAACTTTGAAACCATGTATTTTTTTGTATTTGCATTTTCTAACGACAATATTGAAAGAAAATCACACGCAGTAGTTATGAAGTAATATACTTAGAAAAAGAAATTTTAGTCTTAAGTTTGTCATTTACTTATTTGTATGTATTTTTAGGTCATGACTATATTTTTTGTTTGTTTCTGTATCTATTACTCTATATTTTGTAAGTATTTACATCATCATGTTATATACAAAAATATTTTAGGGTGTTGACATATAGTCGTACACACACCGACAATAACAAATGATTATCCTTCAAATGTTGTACAAAAAAAATCCATTTCCAAGACGACAATATTATGATGATTACGTCTATGCGTCTAACATTTTGTCTGGACTTTTTTTCATTTTAACTTTTTTTCATTTTAATTTAGTTTATATTATAAACTTATTTTCAAACCATTTCTACTTTCTGTTCTTAACTTACCCTTTTTAATACTTCTTCTAATGCTTCACAATCACTTGGCGCCAATTTGATTGACTTTAGTGATAGAAGTGGTTGTCGCCTCAATTGTTTGGTAAGATCCACTGCCTTTAAATGGTCCAATATTGATTGCAATGGTTTTGTGTTGTGCTTTTGACATGACGTTATATACAATTCAGCAATTTCCGAAATACTTTTAACCATACAAACTGTAAATTTGAGAATAAAGAAGAAATTTTAATAAAGTTATTTTATAAGAAAAAGAAAAATCGAGTTAATCGAGAAAAAAAGAAAGACAATCATTTATAAAATGTGTAGGTATCCTTTATTCTTAGGGAGACTATTTTTAATCAATTTTCCATTAAGACAGTTTTATTATCAAAGACAACTTTTTTAAAATTCACTAAAATTCTAATAGTCAATACTTGGTATATTTACGAAGCATCATGCAACTTATTAAACACTAAAGTACATATTATTTGACTTGTATTTTACTAGAACATATGTAATATAATAATAATTATCTTATCGTGTCGTCTCAATATTGAACAGGTCAAAAGAAAGTTGAAATATATTATTTAATCAATAATTCAAATTAAAACTTATCGCTTACAATTTAAGTTTACAACAACAATATAAATGTATGTTGAGCGATACCCAATGAAGACATTTGCAGAGCTGTCAAAATACTGCACTTAGTACCGTTAGGGGTTGCTTACAGATGTCCTCTGAACACCATACTAATGAAGAAACGAAGAACACCTCCCATTGCAGAAGATGAGCATATACTGGCATGTAGAACAAGAATAGTTTAGTCCTAAAGACCCTTGGACTAATCTAGCTATAACAACAACGACCCTAGAACTCCTCTAATAGAACTAAGAAGGATTGGCTTATATCCGATTGTGCTTAATGGCCAACACATGATGTGAGAGCTACCAAAATACTTGAGGATCTGGACAGTCTTAGAATTCTGATAGGAATGCTAACGGGGCATTGCTCAGTAAAGGACTGGAACAGTAATAAATATAACTATTGCATTTTATAAGAAAATGCAGAGCAATAAGAGAGGATTAATAGAATACAGAATTTCAGGAAATAAACTGGGAAAATTGCGAGTTTTAACCCTCGAAACCTACTAGGTTTTATAACAAAATTAGTAATTTATAGGTAGAGAATAATATTCTCTCATATTTCTTTCTTAAACGATTTGACTTGGTTAATATTATGGGCTGAATTGCCTTCAATATAGACCTGTTCTAATTAAGCTCTCCTTAATGCCTTTTTTTCGTTCTCGTTTTCTTTAAGTATTTTGTTCCTTTCTATCTGTGAATATTTACTCACTATGAAGAGAATCAGAGTGGAACTTATTGTCTCCAAGTGAAGGTGCACTTTTCTATACGGCATAACCCTAATCTATCTTTGGATATGTTGCATTTTTTATATATAGGACGTCCAATTCTCAAACGTCAATGATTTGATATGACCATATAACTCATATTTTTAAATAACAATAAATTGCAAACATAATTTGTCTCAATATTTGATGACATTATCGCTCAACAATAATCAGCAAATATAAATATTGTTTCTTTAATTTGGCTTAAAATATTGTACAAGAAAAAATTAAAACAAAAAGTAAGAAAAAAAAACAGAAAAAAAAACAAAATATTAAATATTTTGATAAGTAACCGCAATGTTTATTATTATATAAAAAAAATTAAACGAAAACAAATCAAAAAGAACTATGTATAAAGACTAATGTATTTTGTACCGTGCTGTTTATATACATTTCATTTCGTTGTATGGCACCTGGAATTACCTTAAACAAAAAAAAAAACAAATAAAGAAACCGAGCAAAAGAGCAAAAAGTTAAAAACAAATAAATTTTGAAAATAAACAAATAACAACTTTCAGATAAAAGCTGTTGAATACACAATTTTTTTTCTGTCAAAATTTCTGTGGGTCCGCTTACTTTTAAATGAAAAATATGTTTGTTTTTGTTTACTTAAGTATTTATGTATTTATTTGTTCTCGCATTGTATCAATTGACAAAATGATATTTTGCTTTATATTTCTTTTTATACTAGACTTATTTTGATAGTACATATTTTTATTTATTATTTTTCGTCTAATTCACGTGGTCATACAATAACATTCGTTGTTTGATATCGTTTTGTAATATAAAATTATTTTTATGACTTTTTATTTATCTAAATTATTACTGTCACGTCTTTAATCATAACCAAACATTTAACAGCATCTTTTTTCTAACTAGCACATGCAATATACATCAAATCCGAAGAAATACACCTAGGCCTCTATCGGGCCTGTTGTGCGCTCCTTAACCAGTGTCTCAGGTGGGAATAGAACCACCTCCGTTCTACCAAACTAGAACTCTAACCACTAACCTACCGGAGGCTGAAAAGTACTCTTCATTTGTATGTTTTAAAAACGTACTAAACATTTACCGATTTTTGTTTACTCCTGAAAATAACCGAATTTTGAAAAAAGTCCTGCAATCCAGTCTATTGTGCCAAATTGGTATGGGCTTTGAATTTTTCGGAGATAAGTCTATAATAACAGATCACAGCAGAATATTTCCCTGATAAATGACACACATATACATGTATTGATATACTCAATCATTCCTTTGAATAATTTGACATGAGGTCAAACCAGAGCACCTCATAATTTGGTACTACGGGTGGAAAGTTGCCCGCAGGACTTTGTCCTACGTGTCAGTTGAGGTTCCTTTGGGATCCACGTTGTGGCTGTGAAAGGGGAGTGCTTGGTTAAAATATTGATACACATTGAAGTATATATTTTTTGGATAAGTTTCTGTACCGCTCCTAAAAAGCAGTGCAAGTCTGTGAATTAATAAAATGTTAGAATACTATGGCAAGAGATTGGATAGCGCGAGTATTTGAGCAAAGTGCGTGTATACTGGACCCGAAATTCCATATATGTACGTAATACACGACATTTCACCGCCGTGTTAGAAGCATAATGGAGCGGCTGGTATTCACGTAAAGTACTCGACATTTGGTAATAGCAGAAAAGGGGCTTAATAGAACTATTTCTACTATTGAGGTCTAGCTACAAACCCTGTATGGCCAAATCATCTGCGATTTCATTTCCCTTAATATCTCAATGTCCCGGTAACCAACACAACCTCACTGTGGATAATCTGACTAATGATTCTCTAATGAGATAGTTACCAAGCTGGAATGTAAAATGTGAACCCCTGAAACAGTACTTCGGAACCAATCTACACGTTCTTACTAGAAGTCACTATTGAACGTGTCACTACCAAGTCCAAGGTCGTAACCAAATGGTCAGAAATAGCCTCCGTACTTCCCAATTCTTATAGTATTCTTGAGTGGCCTACCCGATTGTATATATAAATAACAACCGATTTTTAATATAAATCTTATACAAAAAATTATGTATGTATTGTACATAACCCTACATTTGCTCATTAGATTATCAGCGATAAAAAAATAAAATATAACAGCACAAAGTACTACTTTGGCTGAGGACACTCAATAAATAAAGGACACTTGAAAACATAATCAAAGTATCAAACTAATAACTGAACAAACTTACAAATAAAAACTTATTCAATTAAATTTATTTCGGAAACCATATAAAATTTCAAGAGTATAATAAATATTTTAGTTATTTTAAACAAATAAACAAACGAGCAAACAAATAATAGATACTAATAATGGTAGCGGTCATAAAATACCAATTTCAATAATTAAATAAATTTGTCGATTTTGTTTAATAGTTTTAACACGCATGTATGTATATTTAGTATATAACAGGTATGGATAATTGTGGCCGTTGAATAAATTTTCACGTTATAGATTGTATTATATCAAATTAAAATTTGGGAAGTTATGATTACATTTTTCATTACAATTTAATTTGAAGCTTCACCAATTACAATAATGTTTCCCCTTTTTATGTAATTAGTAAAGTAATGTAATTAGTAATGTAATGTAATTAGTAATGCTTAAATTCTTAGGGGATTTTTCACGTTTATGTCAAGTGTACAGCATGACATTGGAAAAAACATAGGTGTGAAAGAGACATATGTTCTCGGAAAGATCTTTATGCTATCTCAGCCTTTAAATATAGGTAACGGTTCCGAGTCTAAATTCTTAGATGGTAATAACAACATCATTATAGCAAATTATAATTAGCCAATCACACGACACTCTAAAGAAAACAAAAAACAGATTCTCTCACAATATCTTAGGCAAATTGAGAATATACCTGAGAAGAAAAAGTGCTCCCCGTCTTATAGCATATGCAAGTCGGAGCCCAGCCATACATCAATCAATGAAACCTTTAGGTGTTTCCATGACATAACTCCATGACAAGTCTGTTCAAAAATAAAGGAAGAGCTTATTTCGCCTCTATAGCTAAGGTGTCAATTGGTATATTTTCAATTTCGATTCAACAAACCCCGAAAAGGAAACTAAAATACCTAAGACCACAGCATATAACGATAACGTTGAGCAACGAGAAGAAAATCTCTAACTTGCCAGAAGATAAAACAGCAGTGGTTTCCATAATTGGGAAGTTGTCGATTTAAAAAGTCTGAAATTGTAATGTCATATAAAGACACCACTTACCATCAATAGTACCCACTATATCAATAGCAACTTTGGGCTTACCGGAGGAGTCAAATTCAAAGAGAGAGGAGTTGAAAACCCACATGTTGAAAGAAAGTTTAATGGGTAACCATGATTGATTTCATCCAAATAAACATCCATCAAAGCGGTACGGCTATCAACACTGTGATTGGTAAACTTATGTTACAATTGCAAATAATTGTAATTAGTTATTGGTCCATACTCATCACAAGTAATTGTAATTAGAACTAAAGTTACATTATAAAATAAAGAAAGTAATCTATGTGTAGACTCATAAGACACACACCTTATAGTTATCTTAAATTTCGCATTAGAACTCAAAATTAGTTTGCATGTCCACCCCTGACGTATACAGACACATGCTAACTTGCAAATGTAGATTGTTTAGCTCTCACGATTTGTTTATCTGTCCTTCTCACTATCTTTCTATCATTCTATACATCAAGTAAACAATTAAGTTTTTCAAATTTAACTCACAACTTATTTGTTTTGACTTTAAACATTTTTAGCAAACAAATGACGTAAAAAGACGAAGAGCTGTTTTTGTATTTTCTTTATTTCTTGTTTTTCATTATTATTTATTTATTTTTATTTGTTGTTTTTTTTTTTTTGGTTTGTTTGAATTTGATATAGAAAAAAATATAGTGTTAAATAACGAACAATGATAACAGGAGACAACAACAAAAGATCAATATGTAATTAAAGTAGGCATTTGCGATTTATATGTTACCCTAAAAAGCAAAATTGCATTTAAATTGCATTCTCATTTCCGAAATTTGTTTTTTTTATTTTAATATTAATTGTGATTAAAATTTTTGATAAAATTGGTTAAAGAAAAAACATAAAATTTTACCTATTTTTTCCCATTAGATTTCAATATCATTTGATATTTTTATCAATTGTTTTTCTTAGTACTTTTCCATTTAGAAATATTAAAGAATACTGAAAAAAAGCTTTCCATTGTTTTGTCAATCACACTTTATTAACTTGTAGTAGCCAACACAAATCATGTAGGGTAAAGTAAACAAAAACATATGTGTACATATATATAACATTTATATATATACTATTAAATGTATATACTCTATGAAATAATTATAAAGACACTATTAAAAGTTTTGTGTTATTTTTTTTTATTTTCATTAAACGAAATTTAGTTTATTAAAAAAGAATATAAAATGTCAAAATCAGCTGACATGTTCGTGCGCCGCTTGTGACGTTTATAAAGTAGCATTCTGCGCATCAAGGCATTAAACGCTTTTGAATTTGTAAGACCAGGTCCACACTAGGAAACTTTTGTTGATAAACTTTTTCTTAATTCTCTTTTGAAGTTTCCTTAATGTCCACACATAGAAACTTTTGTTTCGGAAACTACGTAATAATTGCATTGATTTGTTGTTGTAAGAATGAGAAGAATAACATAACAAAACATGTTTCCGAAAGCGGGAAACTCCGTAAAGCGAGAGAGACGATTGATATTATTTCTCTTTATCTCTCATGAAAAATCAAAAGTTTCCTGACCGGCTGTAACTTTCTCGCGGTACGGAGTTTCCCGTACTAGGAAACTTGTTTTGATTTGTTATTCTTTTCATTCGTACAACAACAAATCAATGCAATAAACACATAGTTTCTGAAACAAAAGTTTCTATGTGTGGACATTTAGGAAATTTCAAAAGAGAATTAAGAAAAAGTTTCTCTACGAAAGTTTCCTAGTGTGGACCGGCACTACGTTGATTGTACTTGTTTGACAGATGCGTAGAATGCGAGAAAAAGTAGAATGCGTGGTGTGGACCACCAGCTTTAAACAATTTGTTTATAACATTATAAGACGAACCCCTGTCATAAAGAGCTCCATTAAAATTTCTGATTCATTTATGAGTAGTCGTATAAATTTCAAAAAGGTCTAGATGAAGAAGCAAAAAAGGAGCGAAAGAATTTAGGTCAATCTAAAAATTCATTTGTTGTGTAATGGATAATAAAACTTGCAGAGAATTGTAACTCAAACTATATCAAAAAGAAGTCAAATGGCTTAACCGATGTCCAAATATAATATTATATTATTTTGTTTGTTCCCTATATTTATTTTGTGTAGTGTATAGCATATACAGCTATGTATAAACAGACATATATACATACATATCTATATACTTGTGGGATATAGCGAAAAGAAAGAAAAAATATTCTGCACGTTGTTCGAATTTTTATTTAAACTCGTACATTTACTTGTTTTCTTTTTTTTATTTTAATATGCTTTTGAGTATTGTTTGTGTTTTTTTGGTTTTTGTTTTTATTTTTTGTAAGTGTGTTTACGTTTTCTTTACACTTTTTGTCATTGAAATTACTGTCGATGACATCACATTTTTATTTGATATGGCCAAAATAAAGCAAATTGAAATAAAAATTCACAGCGAGCGAAAAAAACTTGAATTCAACATAAACAAGCTGAAAAAAACGTATGCACATAGTATATCGGTCATTTGTTTGAAAAGGGTCAGAACAATTCAAAATTTAAATTTTGTTTCAAAGAATTTTTACTTATCTTTTTAGTAAAATGTTTCCCTTTGTTGTAAGAACTTTACAATTTTAAACTAAATTGTTATTAAAGGAGTTTTTTGTATTTGATACCTTCATTTTAGTATATTTTTTTAATACAGGCATTGTAACTATTAGAAAATTTGATTATTGCAGATAACCTTATAAAAATCTGTTAATTGGAACCATTTAAAATATACATACATACATATGTACTAGGGTATTCAATTAATCGGGTTTTTGTCTTATTCGGTTTATTCGACAAATAATTATTTGAGGTTTTACGTTAGCCGGTTAATAATCGGATTATTAACAATTATTTGGTTATTCGAATAAAAAGAAACTGGATGTTACTATTGCTTTTCACAATAATTTTCTTCATATTACACTCTGTAACAATTTTGAAAAAAGTATTCACACATTGAAAAGTTGATAAGCATGTGAAAATACATTCTATCTATATTATTTACCTGTCTCACTTAGAGAAAAAACGAAAAAGAAGTTAAATTTAAAAAGATTTCATTTTCGACTTAAAAACTTTTAACTACTTTTTTGTGACAAATTTTCTTTATGATTTCCAATTCTTTCTTGATGATCTTGATGATTTGAAATAAATTATATTATTTCGAATCAGAGGAACTCAGCTTAATTTAAAATTAATATTAATACAAACTTTTTAATATAAATTTGTAATTCCATCTTTTGAAATCGGATGTCTTTTAAACTTTAAAGTCCTTTTACAGGAGCATAAGAGCTTATTATGAAAAATCCAGTACACGAGTTCTAGAATTCATACGTTCCACTGAACACTAGTTCAACTATGACTGTTGCTAAAAAACTTATTAGAAATATGTACTTAAGAACACAACAATGTTCCCAAAAAACTGGTTGTAGAAATATAGGCGATATAATTTTTTCCATGATTTCTTTTCAAAAATCATCAAATAAATTTTCTTTATTATAAAAAAATTATTAAAAAATTAAGAAAAGAAGAAAATTTATTATAAAAATATTAAATTTTGTTTTTCTTAATCGGTTAATTGATAGAAATTATTCGGTTTATTCGTTATTTGAAAATTGACAATTTTTATTTATTCGATTAACCGAGCGACGATTAATCGTTTGAATACTCTAATATGTACTATACTAATACAGTAATTTTCGTTTATAAATAAACTTTAAGACAGTATACCGATTGTACCCCTAAGCACTATTGTTCCTTTGCTATCTTGTCGTTTTGCGAGGGCTTTATTACACTTGACTATAGCTTACTATTATTAATGCATCGGTATCTAGTTATGGAAAGTTATGGCTATAAAGAAGTGTATAATTAAAGGTTACTCAACTTGTCAAGATAGTGAGTATTGTATGTGGCTTACAAACCTACTTTCTTCTATAATAACATATATGATACGCTATCTAATTCGGCTCTCAAAAGGGATGGTTGGGGGAGGACCGTCTACAGGTCGTTCGGCAAGTGGCTGTGGAAGAGCCCCTCCTAATACATGCCGAACGAAGAAGGAGAAGGCTTTGAACAGGACTTTGAGGTCTCTCAAAAATTCCGACAATCACCCTTAAAATACTTGGTTTTACATTCGATAGCCTCCTTATGTCCTCCGCGCGGACCACTGCAACAAAATGCGAAGTAGAAACAAGGTATTGAAGTCTCTAGCCGGCAGCACTTGGGGCATGGATAAATAAACCTTGTTAACTACCTACCAAACTATTGTGGACACCCAGAGTAAGCGACACACAAAGCTTCAAAGCTGTCAAAACGCAGTCCTTAGAACGGTAACAAGCTGCATTCAAATGACGTCTGAAGAACAGTTGTATGACGAAACGAAGATGTTTTCGGTCATGGAACACCCATCCGTTAGGTGCGGCTCGTCTACTGGGTTTGGATCTGATTTGGATAACCAGAGCGAAGAAGATGAAGAGTGTGGAATAATTTTTAACTATATAAAGGTTGTAAAGGATTGTTCATTTACGAACCAAAGTCGCATTACGTCCACCATGGATTTTGTTTTAACACCTTTTAGAGATCCTAGGAAACCAACAAGGTACTTAGAATTCAAAGGTCTGTTAGGAAACTGTTCGATAGGTCAGGAAATTGACATTAACAACTATAAAATGTACAAAGGATTTCAAAAAGACTAAAAGGATTTCATGGATACTGTGAATCCATTGTCAATGTCAACGAGCAAGGCTAGCAGGTTATATCATAGACTGAGTCTAGCTACGAGACCCTAGCTCTACTGATGGAAGCACATTTCCGGGTTGTCTTGCAACTGAAGCCAAGTAAAACCTACAGTTACATAGAGCTAGTAGCTCAGTATACATACATCAAGTGTAAATCTGTTAATAGAGCACTGATATTGCGGCGATTAGGGATTCGCTTATAGAGATTGCTGCATGCTCAAAGGTGGACCTCTATTGGCATTACTGAAGCCATTAGAAGCACTAGGCCTTAGAAATCATTCTTTACCTGTCGCACATAAAGCATTCATGGCGGATAAGAATCTGCTAAGACTCTAGGAGATTTCGTTAGTCAAACCTTCACCTGACAACCATGCACAATTTCTTTATGTATGTCTATTTGTTCAGGGTAAATCACCTTGCGGAATTAGCGGATTATAATAATACGACTATAGACTTCAGTGTAACATTTCTGATAGAATTACCAACTTAAGATAATTGGCTTGTATCTAATAGACTGTTTGATGAGTGTGCAGTTTTCACTGAGACCAGACGAATATAGTGTCTATATATAGATGACAGATGGTAAAGCCACCCAATTGTCAATATTTTGGTCTATTATCACAGTCCAGGAAAAATGAATTGGATTGCAGAGTATCCCCTATGGCCGAAACTTGATATGGGAGCTATATTCACTCTTTGATGAGAATCACAATGAACCTTATGGTATCAGAGTGCATATACACCTTTTTAAGGTGTATAACACTTCTTAACCTAAACTTATAACTCTGCAAAGTAGAAACAAGTTATTTAATTTAAAGCCATCAGCACTTTGGGAATGGTGAAAGAAACTTTGTTAATTACCTACTAAACGATTGGCCGTACAGTGGTAAACTATACGGTGCCAGCGTGGACTCACAATGGAAACAATTTCAGAACTATTAAAACGAAGCTTTGAACAGTATTTGAACGACGTTAAATGCTTACAGGCGCGTCGAAGCCGATATGGGTTGGAACATACATTTGCTGCCTCAAACACTCAAAATAATAATAGGTCAGCGGAAACATCAACGTGTAGTTTGATGCAGGATGGAGGTGTTGCCGCAAAGACCAAGACGATCATATTTTCGAAAAAGCTACGAAGTTCAAAAGGACATAACCCAAAAGCGTTAGAATATAATCTTTTCAAAATTTCAATTCTGAAATTATGAGAATATGGGAAAAAATTTTAATTTAATTTTTAATTTTTATATTTTTTTATAATCTTTTCAAAATTTCGATTTCAAAATTATTAGAATATGGGAAAATTTTTTAAATTAAATTTTGATTTTTTGAAAAATTATTTGAATTTACTGCAAGTAAAATAACATAAAACGAGGTCTGAGTGTGTAGTCACATGACATTTAATAATTTTCTTTTATTTGCAATGATGATATCAAACGTTTTTGTTTGTTGTTGTGGCTAAATAATTAACAAAATATACTTTAAGGATAAAATATAAATATAAATATTTAATAAAATGTCACCTATTTAGTCATAAATGTGTAAATTTTAAAAAAATATTATATGCATTTCTCGTTATTTTGAAAATTTCACAAAATTTATGATTCATTTTCAGCCACACAAAAAAAACATTATAAAGCAATGGTGTTTGTTTGGGGCAACAACAGAAACCAACAAAAATATTAATAAATAGCTGAAAAAAATACATATAAAAATTGGCAAAAGAACAAGGGGTTTTAGCGACAATAACAGTCGTACACAAGAAACACCCACAACATATCACACGGAATGAGACTGAACGAAAAATAACAGCAAACTAGGGATGTACATATGTATGTATATATGTATGTATGCATTGAAATAATCTATGGGTAAATAACACACAAGTTCATATAGCACGAACAAAGGAGACATCATGTCGTCGGAGAAGACGTCATCTTTGTGTTAAACAAAAAGTATAAATATTTATATACATACATATATACATTGTACATACATAGAAATAAACGAAATTATTATAATCATACAGACGACGTATTGCATACACAAATCAGAAAGTATTTGAATTTTTTACAAACAAATATAATTTTTGCAAAAAAAAATTACACAAAAAATGCAAACATAGTTTGAATAAATGACAATAAATAAATCAATTTAATTGAAATAAATCACAGGAAGTGTGTTATATGTAAGGAAAGTGATAGTAATGATTAAAGTGAACAAATTTAAATGAAAAAAAAAAACTTTTCAAATACACTTACACATGTTTGACCACAACATAAAAACTTCCGCATTTTAGTGTAACAAACAAGCGAATATTCGTAACAATATATTTTTTTTAATTAATTATTTGCAATACTACAAGACAAAACGTCTAAAGGTTTTATTATTAGATATTAACACATGTACAAATTTGTTAGAGCAAACCCTTAGCGTTTGTTAGAATTTAAAAATCGTCGTCATCTAGAATTAAAGAAACCAATAGTGACTGAACACATTTCTCATAACTGACCTCAAAACTCCATTACATATCCCAGCAAAAACTGCGTGGAAAAAGATGCAGTATTTTTATTGCAACTATAAACCCGAAGTGCTTAAAATTCAACTGAAAACCATATTAATATTACATTAGCGTGTCAATGGAGGGATGTAGTTCATTATTGACAACTGTGTCCATCTAGTTTTATTTCAGTAGTTGTAAAAATCCGAGATTTGGATGTCAAAAAAACATATTCTTTTAAGGATATTTGTTTCTTTTCTTACTTATTTTCTTTTCCGTCATTTTTATATTTAAATTATTAGTCTATGGGATTAACATAGACTAATAATTTAAAGGTCAACTAATAACAAACTGTTTTTTATCTTTTCAATTATAAAGAATAACTTACCATGTTCCCAAGGATTTGCTGGCTCTAAATAGCCAGTGACTAATTCATTGTCACTTTTTGGAAACGACACGCGACGTGGTAGTAAAACGGATGAATCCGATGTTTTACGCACCATATTTGGCGAGGCTGATGCACTTACAGTGCCCGATTTAATAACACTACTATAGTTTAGGGCCGACGTATTTGGGCGCCAATCGCGAGCACTGCCACCTGATTTTGTTGAGCTATTACTTTTATTCTGCTGCTGATCTTCTGTATTTCTATTACGTAATTGTACGCCAAATGTGGGTTCACTACAAATATGTGGCAAATGGGAACCAGCGACTGGCGTTTGGTTAAAACCCGGTGGTAGTGGCGGCAAAGGCGAGGTAACTGTTGCTGTTTCTGCTGCTGTTACAGACTCTACTTCTGTGGGCAATTGTTGCTTTAAGTTAGCTTCTTCATTGCTGAATTCTTTAATGATTGGTGTTGGCAACGTATTGCTAATAGTGTTAGATGTTGCGCTCGTTTGTTTATTATCAATTGTGGCCACTTGTTGTTGCTGCTGTTGCTCAGCATCGCCTGCTGGCATATTTGAGAGACAACAAGTGGCGGCAGATAGGACAGACGATAATGATATTGCTGCTGCTGCGCTAGTATTTATTTGTGCTGTTGAAAAATTATTAACGTCTGTTAGCTTATTTAAATTCTGACTATTATCTATAGCAGTAGCAACATCATCGTGTTTATCTTTTTGTTTATCTTTATCGTCGGTAGTTGTTGTCGATGTTGTCGTTTTTGTTAGTTTTCTATCTTCGCTTGTTTTTTCACTTTTATTTTCAAGTATTATTGTTTTAGTATTTTCATTGTTTGTTTCATTAGATTTGTGGTTAACTTTATTATCATTATTACTTATTGTAGCTTTTTCAGATTGATTGTTTTTTTCTGTTGTTATTGTTGTTGTTGTTGATGATGTTTTTGTTTCAGTAGTTGTTTCTTCACTATTTTCTTGATTTTCAGTTAATTGTTGTTCTCGCTTTTTGCTTTCGCTTACATTATCGTTAACAAAACTACTCATATTCACGTTTTTTCTTCAAAATTTTTTATTTATTGCAACCTTTTCTTTTCAGTTTTTATTCTTCAACCTTTTATTTGATTTAATTCGTTGGTGTTTAAATTGTTGTTGTACTTTTTGCTTGTTCATCAAAGTTTAAAATCTAGAAAGAATACGATAAAAACAAAAAATTAATATTGTAAGGTAGATTTTTGTAATGTTATATAATCACATGATCGTATTATAAGTTTAATTTAACAAATCTAAATTGCTACCTTATGATGAAAATTTAATTCTTGTAAATAGTATAGGTATACCTTGACATGTAAGAACCTATTCAAATTCAGAGAACGGGTTGAAAAGCCAAATATTAAAATATTTCTAGAAGTTTGCAGTTTCATGCAACCTTTAGCGTGCGCACAAGGTTTACATGGACACATGCAGACATACTGATCGACAAACAGACGGACGGACATAGCCAAATCTACTCAGAGAGTGACTCTGCTTGGTATAATTTAAGGTGTAAGGGTGTAAGTCTAATATTTTCTAATATAAGCAGAAACACATAATACAGGGTATACAAATTTAAGTCAGACCTGAGTTTTAGCTTTGTAATTTCTACAATATAATTTTCCGACCACATAAAGTATACATATATATTCTGATGCTTATATATAGAGGAGTCAATTTAGCCATGTCCATCTGTATGTTTGTTGAAATCAGTTTTTGGAAGAGCCCATACATCTGCGAGATCCGAATCCTTATATTATAAATTCATTTTTATTTTTTTGTTTGTGTCAATCACGCCTAAACGGATTAACCGATTTTCTTCAAATTTAAAACATAGAAAAATATATATCTGGAAACGTCAATAGGCTGTACTACTTTCCGAAAATTGGGCTAGAAAAAAGTAAAAAAAAACTTATGTGTAGTTTAGCTAGAAGTATTTTGCTGTAATCAGTCAAAAGGTATATTTTAGAAAAATTAAATTAAATTGGGTAAACAAGTAGGAAAGTATAGTCGGGCATGGCCGACCATATAATACCCTACATCATGAGTATATTTAAAAAATTGTTTTTTTTATAAAAACAAACTTTTATGTTGAATATTAAGGAGTGAGATCGAAAAATTCTTAACACACGTTTTTCATTACATTTTTCAACCAAAGTATTATTTGATTTTTTTTTTTTTTTTTTTTGATCAAGTTACCTTTGAAAAACATGTCAGTTATTATGTGTAACCTCAATTATATTAATTTTTTTGTTAATCTGATTAAAATGAGTGACCAGAAAAAATTGCGTACTGAAATTATTAAATATTTTCAACTAAACCCAACTTGGTCTTACAAAAAGTTGGCCAAGCATACAAAGGTCTGCCGTCAAACTGTTTCCAATGTTATTAAACAGTACCGGGAGAACTTGTCAGTTGATAGAAAACCTGGTTCAGGTAGAAGGAATGGTCCACATGATATTTCTAAAGCCAAAAAAATAGAACGCATTTTCAAAAGAGCTCCCAACACATCCGGTAGGAAAGCAGCTCGGTTAGCTCAGTGCTCGGACTATTTGATACGAAAAGTTAAAGCTAATGCAGGTTTAAAAACATACAAGGCTCAAAAAGTTCTTGACAGGAACGCTGCTAAAAATTTAGAGGCCAAAAACAGAGGACGGAAATTGAAGTCAAGTTTTATAAAAAAAATATTCTTGCTGCATAATGGATGACAAAACGTTCTTGGTATGGCAAGCAATATGCAGTTGCGGCAAAAGAAGCCAATCATTTGTTACAACGGGCTCTATAAATACCGAAATTTACATCAAGGAATGTTTACAAAAAAGGCTGCTTCCATTCATAAGACTTCATAATGTGTCCACTTATTTTTGGCCTGACTTGGCATCCTGTCACTATGGTAAACAAGCCCTTGAGTGGTACAAGAACAATAATGTGGTATTTGTACCAAGAGAGGCAAATCCTCCAAACTGCCCGGAGCTAAGGCCAGTGGAGAGATATTGGGCTCTTGTTAAAAGAGAATTGAAGAGTACAAAAAAGGTGTCCAAAAGTGTGGTAGATTTTAAACGGAGATGGACTACATGTTCGAGCAAAGTGACAGAAAGCACTATAAAAACGTTAATGGAAGGGTTTCCGAAAAGGGTTCAAAATTTCATCACTAGTGATTAAAACTATAAAAATATTTTTTTTTTTTGTAAATTGTAATAATAATTTGAATCAAATAAAAAAAAAAATAAAGCTGTGAGTTTAGTGGTTTCTTTTTTATAAACATATATGTATGTTAAGAATTTTTCGATCTCACTCCTTATACATATATTGAAGACCTTGAAGCGGATATATACACAGGGAATAAAATATGAGAAACTTTATATCGAGAAGCAATTACTTTTTCCTTTCTTTACATAAATTTTTCACATCATTTTTCTGCAGAGGATAACATTTTCTTCGCAGGTTTTAAAAGTCAAATTTTTAAAATATTTCTTTCGAATAAGAATTAAAGTTAATTTTTTGTATAATCAAATCTTTTTAGAATCGGTACAACAAAATTGTTTAAATAAAACGCATAATTTTGTAATAATATAATGACAGTTCTGCGTATACTTAATATTTATTATAGGCAATGTTAAATATTACGTATACGCACATATGAGGAGTTTTAGACAGGAGAAGAGAGACAGGAATTTCTGATTAGTTAATGAAAATATCTGTTTAGATTGTTTTAAATAAAACTGACATTTTTGTAATAATTTCATGTAATTTCGGCGTATACTTAATATTTTTTACTGTCAGTGTTAAATATTATGTATACGTATGTACAATAGAAGAATTCCCGATTCGTTTAAGATGCTATCCGGTTACATTTGTTAAATGCTTGTCATCAGTTAAACTGACAATGACAAATTCGTTATTTTTATAATTTTTGTTTTTTTTTTTTTTTTTTTTCATTATTTTACCTTTATCGCCAATTTTTTCGAACGCTAATAAAAAATTTTAATGTATGCATTTAATTCATTTTGGAGGCGCCAATCCCCATGGAAAGTCCGTCCCTTTTCTAACTATTCACATGAATGTCAAAGTTCTTCATGTAAAATTTTAAGATTCTAGCTTCAACGGTAACAAATTTTTCTATATAATTCATATTAGGGTTTCAAGCAATCTTCTGATGAAAGTCCGCTTTTTTCCCAAAATGTTCAGATGCATATGAAAGTGCTCTGTGCAAAATTTTATGAATCTAGTTCTATTAGTTTTTTAAATAAAATGAAAGGTGCCACGCCCACTATAGTTATTCCGCCCATTTTGTCCAAAAATAGTCTTATATATGTCATAGTTGTCCGTGCAAAATGTAAGGACTATAATTTTACCAGTTTCTTAAATATACGACATTACACATGTGGCACCTCGCCTACTAGAAAATTTTAAAATAAAAAGTATCCTTTAACTCCATTCAGATATACAGGAAGGTACTGTTAAAACTTCAAGAAATCGGCCCGGCCGTTTATATAAATAATTAATATATATAATACTTAATATAAATTTAAAACTCTACAACAAACAAAATTACATTAATAATACTGGCAATTTTTGTAAGAATTCAATGTCAGCTAGGCGTATACGTAATATTTATTAAGGTCAAAGTTAAATATTACGTATACGCATATACATATTAGAATTTCAAGAAAATTGGCAGGAATTTTAGATTAATTTATGATCATATCTGGTTAGATTTGTTGAATACTTCTAATCCGTAAGAATTGCAATTACAATAATAATAATTTGAATCAAATAAAAAAAAATAAAGCTGTAAGTTTAGTGGTTTCTTTTTTATAAACATATATGTATGTTAAGAATTTTTCGATCTCACTCCTTATAAAAAATGTTGGAGAATTATACATAACTAGTGATATAATTGGAAACATGTTATGCATAAGGTGTCAATCGGCCACTCGCAATGACATCCCTATGTTAAAATACCATTGCTAGTGGATTGAAAATTCACTAGTTGTAATTCTTAGTGTTGATATCGCTGTTGTCGAACTAGTTCGTCGTACTGCAGGATATTTCTTGACAAGGACCCAATTGGGTCCTTTAGAGGTAGTTTATTCCTAGTACTAATACATATTCACAAAAAGTCCCCATATTTGGTGGTTTTGCGCTCATTTTTAATCCTCTTACGTGGTTTCAGTTAGAAATTACTACACAACCAGTTTTTTATAAGGTTTAAAAATTGCGACCTATACTCTGCGCCAGCCAGACGGTCGGACGAACGTAAGGATAGCTCCGTCCGTCTGTCCGGCTGGCTGGCTGTCCATGTAAACCTTGTGCGCAAAGTACAGCCCGCAATTTTCAAGATAATTTGATGAAATTTGGACCAAGCATGTTTTTTGGCACAGGGACGAAGCCTATTGAAAATGGTTGAAATCGGTCCATTATTTCACCTAGCCCCCATACAACCGTACCTCCCGATTTGAACTTTTTATGTCATAATTACGTCCAATATTCTATTATCTCTCTAAAAATTGGCACAAATAAGTTTTATATAAGTATAAATGACACTGCAGATTTTCGTAAGGATCGGCCCTTATTTGACCCTAGTCCCCATACAAACCCCCTTCAAAAATGTCTTAAATGTTTAAAATTGACTTGTAACCATTTGTATCGCAATGAAACTCAACAGAACTAACTGTTAAAAATTATATCCTTTTCCCAAATTTACCGAGGATCGGCCCATATTTGACCTATATAAAGCCTCATTTAGAAATTTTAGTTTTTTATGCTAAGGAGTGAGATCGAAAAATTCTTAACATACATATATGTTTATAAAAAAGAAACCACTAAACTTACAGCTTTATTTTTTTTTTATTTGATTCAAATTATTATTA